>NC_143052.1:25003181-25154696 GCF_052426305.1 Pelodiscus sinensis | reverse complement strand
CGTTGTAGTGTAGACGTACCCTGAGATGCTGCAGTGAATTCATATTGTAAGTTAAGGGGAATACTGCTATATCTCAGATACAATAATCAGGTAATTATTGATAAATACTGCTTTTAGGGTAACAGCTGTATGTGTGATATATTTCAGTATTGATAGTATGTACCAAATACATGGAGGTGATTTCTCTGTGATTCATCATGCACTTTCACCTACCACTCTTCTCACTAACAGGGCTGTCCCCAGGTGGAGGGGGGAGCATGGGGTCCAGGGCAACTCCATGCCCACTATCCCAGGTGAACGTTCTGGGGCAACCCCCAGCTGCAGGCTCCACCTCTGCTCCACCCCTTCCTGCCCCTATTGAACCCCTTGCCCAAAGCCCCCCTCCTCCAAGCGACACAAGCCATGGGATTACCTGGGGGTCCTGGTGTGGGGTGGCAGGAGGTGTTGGCCTCCCCCACACTGATCTGCACAGCGGGATCTGGAGCGAGCCAGCAGACAGCTCTGCTTCACCCCACCGCCAGTCTCCCAGCCCACTGTGCTCTGCTTTGCTGTGGCAGTGGGGAGCGGATCAGGTGCTCTGCTTGCCACTGCAAATGAGCTGGGAGGTAGGTGGTGGGGCGGAGCGAAGCTGTCTGCTGGCTTGCTCCAGATCCCACTGCGCTGATCAGTGTGGGGGAGGCTCCCTCCACCACAATGATTGCAGGGGAGGCTGACCCCTGCTGCCACCAGGTGTTGCCCTGGGCCCCGTAGGTCCAGTCCATAGGATGTTTGAGGCAGCCACCTTGGGGGCCCCAAATTACATACTTTGTGAATGACACACTTCGTGATTTACCAGTATCAGAAATGAAAACTTATCACCTGGTGCATTTCCTGCTTTTTTGTTGGGAGTTATTCAGAATGCAACTCCAACTGAGTAATCTCATTGATAATATATATTTTATTCCACATGTTTAATATGAGAAAAAGAATAAATTAATCAATTACAGTGATTGACGTAAATCAGATGGTTAGTGTAAATGTAGTATACAATCTCAGAAAGGTACATGAGATTGATTTAGATGTTTGTTACTGTGTTTCAGAGGTTCTGCCAGGGTGCAAAAGATCTAGAGTACTGTGATGTCTCTTACTGCTTTCAACTGACAAATGAATCTGTCAAAGCTTTGGCATTTAACTGCCGCCAACTTACATCCCTCAACATAGCTGGTTGCCACAAGGTATGTACAAGAGCCGAGAAGGGTAGTTCCAGGAATGCTATTGCATAAAATTAAATAATGTAGCATTCAGACCTTTGACCTGCTGATGTCCGCAACTGTAATTCTCTTTATATTGAAAAACCATAGTCTTGAGTGCAGTTCTAGATTCATACACAAGGAAAGTAAGTTACAGTTTATGGCCTTAGATTATGAGGGGCTTCCAAATAAAAAAAAACCTAGTTTTTAGTCTGTCTTTGCCTATGAACTGGTATTTATCCAAAATATAATACTTTATTATTTCTATTTTCATTGTCCTTTCTGTTAGAATAATACGTATTTTTGGTAATGCTATGGGGCCTCTTACAAGTGACATAATTTAGGGTTTCAACATATCTTAATTCAGCCCTACATGAATGACAGCATAGTTGGGGTCTTGGTCATATATATCTCTATGCAAACATTTCTAGGACATGTAGATCCATCGCCTTCCAAACATTGCTTATTTCATTAAAAAAATCTCAGCATGAAGTTTGCATATAGCACAACCACATCTCTTGTGTAATTTGAGAGTCCATAAAGCCAATTCATGGAATAACTGTTAAATAATTTTATTTGATTGAAGAAAGAAAGAAAGAAAGAAAGAAAGAAAGAAAGAAAGAAAGAAAGAAAAACTGTAGGCAACAAACGAGAAAATATAGAGAGGACTAACAACGAATCCCAGGTTGAATGAATAATCCAGTTAAATAATGAATTTCTGTCAAGTCATTAGCAGGACTTGACAGCTCTGGGAAAGAGTGTCACAGAACTGCATCTCCCCAGGTGAAGCTCCAGGAGAGACTGTGCCAAGGGATCGTGCACTGGCTGTCCAGCTTTGTGGACTACGGTGCAAGGGAAGGGGAGACACTTATAACCTCACCATCTCCTTGCCCCTCAAGAGTCCCTCAGTGCAAGCCCCCCATCCCAAATGCCTCAATGTTAGCCCCTTACCCCTTAGAGCCCCCCACGAGACCCCCGAGTACCAGCCTCCTGTTTCCAGATCCCCACTGCACCCAAACATCCCTGAGCCTCCCCCAGTGTCAGCCCCCAATATTAGTCCCTTCCCAGAGCACTCCCCACTACTAGCTCTTTCTCCAGAGCCCCCAGGACTACCCCTGCCCCGGATCCCCTAGTGCCGGCCCCACCTCCCTCACCTAGTCCTACGCTGCTGCCCACATTGCAGCAGCTCTGGGAGCAGAGGCGGGGGTACACTGCCCAGCGCTTCCACTCTCACTGCAGCTGTTGGGAGAGGCATGTTGTATCCTGGCCTGCCTCTCAGCCAACCAGCACTGGGCAGAGGTGGGGTCCCCTCTGGCCACAGATCTCTTCTCTGTGCAGCAGGAGGGCCACACAATGCGAAGTCTCTCCCAGCCATGGAAGAGCACTTCCCCGTGTGGCGGGAGGGCTGTGCGGAGCCACTCCACATGGCCCTCCTGCCATGCAGCAAACTGCTCTTCTGTGGCTGGGAGGAGACCCTGTCCCTGCCCAGGACATGCCTTTCCCAACAGCCATAGTGAGAGCAGCGTACTCCAGCCCTGGCCCCCAGAGCCGCTGCAACCTGGCAGCCCATTAGTTGGGAACCGCTGCCCTGGGGTATAAGCCAGAGGTGGGCAAAATATGGCCCATTGACCAGGTCCGGACCACCAAGCTGCTGGATCCAGCCTGCGAGTGCGGAGGGAGCCTTAGACTGACTCTCTGCCTGCCCCGACCCCACACGCTGGTCAGGGCAGCTTTCTGAACACGGAGCCTGAGCCTGGGAAGAGGCGGGTGGTGAGGTTTTGCATGCTGCTCCCACTGCCAGCACAATCATTGAAGTTCCCGTTGGCCGGTTTCCAGCCAATGGGTGCGTCCTTGTGATGGGGTGGATATACCCCACACTAGAGAGGGGAGTGAAAGGCTTATGAGTGGAGAAAGCCCCACCCCTTTCAGCCAGCTGGGCATGCTGCCGGTGTGGGGATTGTATAAAAGGCCTGAGGCCAGCTCATTCAGGAGGAGCTGCAAACAGGGAGGGAGTTCAGGCTGGAGCTCCTGAGCCCAGCCTTGTTGGCGCAGTCGTCCTTCGAGCAGCAACACCAGCCGCAGACCTAGCTGCTACTGCCGCCGCTGGAGGAACAAACTGAGCAGTCGTCCCAGCCGCAGCACTCTCTAGAGCTGCAGACCCCATCGTAGGTGCCACTGCTGCAACCCCAGAGACTACCCTGTGACTGGGGGACAGCCGCAAGGTCCAGGTACACCGTGCTGCAATCCGGGGATGGAACCCCCTTCAGAGATGGTACGAAGTGGCCCAGGGTGGAGGGATACCCTGTGTGTTGCGGGTGGACCTCTCACTGAGCTGGCAGTGCAGTTGCCACTTCCAACAGGGCCCTTGGTCGGAACCTGATGGAGTGCAGGGCCCGTGTCCCCCTACACTTACCCCAACTGGTGGTCGGCTCTCCAACAGCCAGGGAGAGCACACCTGCTACTCAGGCCTCTAGGCCACTGAACCCTTTGGACTAGGCCCGCGGGGCCGTATTTCCCGAGTAAGGGACATAGAACTTTTGGATTAGGCCCGTGAGACCGTATTTTCCTTGAGTAATGGACACTGAATTGTGAGGATGGTATTGTGGGGGGGGGGGGTCGGGCCCCATAGGGGGCGCACCTCGTGACAGTCCTATTTTCAGGACAGGCAGCATGTGAGTAACCCTTCTCCCCTTCCCCTGGGCGCACAGCATTCAGAGCAGCATGTATGGCCCCTGCCTGGCTGAGGAACCTGCTGGGTAAGGCTGCTGATCTGGAGCCACCCAGATAAGAACCTTCCAGCCAGAGCCTGCCTCTGGCACGCCAGTCCCTCCCTACCTTCCCCAGCCCTCTGCCCTCTCCTGTACTTCCTACTCCATATAACTCAAACCCTCTGCATCCTTGCTCCTATAGCCTCTTCCAGACTCTGCAACATCTCCTACACTGCTCTTCCACATCACAACCCCGTCCCAGACCTTGAACCCCAGTGCCATACTACTGGTCACAACCTAGATCTCTGCAACCCCTCCTGCACTCTTGCCCCAGCTCACAATACCGTAGCAGACCCTTCACCCCCTTCTACAATGCTCCTCCAGGTCACAGCCTTCTCACAGACCCTGCACTTCCTCCTATGCCCCTGCTCTAGGTCAGAATACTCTCCTGCACCCATACCCCTTCCCAGAGCCTGCATTCCATCCTGCACACCTGTCAAGGCTGTTCCCCACTCTGGCATGACAAATGCAGAAATGGGGGCCCGCAAAAACACCCCAAAACCTGGTCTCTACAGGCTTTGGTATGAAAGCTTCCCCCCAAAATCCTAATACCCGGATTTTGGGGAATATCTGCTGCCACCACTCAAGTATTCCAAGAAAACCAGAGAAGAGATCATTTGCGAAACCTCCTCCCTAAAACCTCAGGGGTACCTCAAGCTCTTTTTCCCCAAAGAGCTTAAAAAAGAAAAGAGAAAAACAAGCCGCAGTCTGTGGTAGCTTACTCTTTAGCCAGCCAAACGGCCAGACCATACAGGTAAAACTAGGACACCAAAATGAAGCAATATCAGGTTAATTGGAAGAAAAAGAAAGTGTTATTATCAAAACAAAACCATAGTTGCAAGCACAAAAAAAAAGAGCCACCAATTAAAAAAACTCATGGGGAACACCCCCTCCTTGGGCTCAAAACTTAGTTACAAAAGAGAGAAAAACTACTTTTAATAGCACAGACATCATTTACACATTCCCAAACCAGAAAACAAATAAAACCTGATGGACTAGCTAAACTTTGCCATACTTACACATTGTGCGAAGACTTTTCTTGGAGAGAGATAGGCCTTCCCATCTCCCTGTTACTTGGAAGAAACTGCTCTGCCTCTGGCAAAGGAGGGGAAAAATAAAAATTCCTTTTTCCTGCCTGCATTGTTGTTGGCTGACCAGATACCTGGCTAGGGACAGGAGACACAGTTAACCCTTTAGTCACCAGGTTGCTGGTCAGCTCTCATGGTTAGGACAACACCAATCTCCTGCCCCAGGTCACAACCCCCTGCTTCACTGAAACTTCCTCCCAGATCCCATAACTCTGGTGTACCCCAATCCCTTACCCCAAGCTCCCTTCTGCACTCAACATCCATCCAAGACCCTGCACCTCCTCCATTAATATCATGGAAGAGTACTGCCCTTGACCACTTAAATTCTTGGAGTGGCCCCCCCCCATCAAAAATTAGTGCCCACCCCTGCAATAAACAAAAGCAGGCACAAGATAACACATATTTGTGATACAGTACTAAAATATGAAAAGAGTGTTGTAAATTAAGATTCTTTCTCCCACACACTCCTATAGTTAACTCTAAAATGACTTGGTCTAACAGTTTAAATGCAATAATTTGAGAATAGTTAATCCTATCAGAAGACGTATGCTATATGCAGAATTATGGTGTTGGGAGTAGTGAGCCATTTCAGACTGCTGATTAGTTGAAACATCCTTCCGTGCTTTAAGAAGTACTGGAATCATATTTAACTGATACCAAATATACTCCCAACATGTAACTGTTACCTATAGTCTTTTTAGTCTCCTATTTTTAATACTCAGAATTCATCTGTTCCATATATTTCATGAGCTGAGTGGCACATATCTGCCTGAAATGATAGATTTTAAAATTTTGAGTTCTTCTTTGAGGAGTGTCCTTGCGGGTGCTCCACTGTAGATGTCTTGGTGTTCCTGCACTTGTAATCAGAACTTTTTAGCAGCAGTATTCCCCCACCCCAGGTGCCAGTGCACACACACAGCACCGCTTGCGACACAGCGAATGTGCCAGCATGTGCACGCCCGCAACTGTCCCTCAGCTCCTTATCAACCGCTTCCAGCTTGGTTGGACCACAGCTGCTCTCTGTGCTCACTCTTAGGGCCAGCCTGAGCCATTTTGGCGCTCCGTGCCCAGGCGCGTGGCGCCGCCCCCGGGTGCACGGCGCTTGCGCAGGCCCACCCATGGGGGGCAGGCCTGCCTCCCCCAGGGTGCGCAGGCCTGCCCCCGGGGCGCTCGGCACATGCGCAGGTCCACCCCAGGGCACACGGCACATGCACAGGCCGGGCACAGCCGCTGGCACGCAGCCTGGGGCCTGCCCCCGGGGCGCACGGCACATGAGCTGCCCGGCCTGGCCACTGCTGCTGGCACGCATGCCGGGCCATGCAGGGTCCCACAGCCGTGGGGGGAAGGGCGCTGCTGGCCGGCGCCGGTGCTGCAGGAGCCTGCTGGCAGCTACAAGGGACGCCACATGCTCTTTACAGCTGCCGTTAGGTGCCCCCCATCGGTTAGCGCCCTGGGTAGCTGCCCGGCTCGTCCACCCCTCAGTCCAGCCCTACTCTTAGTGTCATTGTTAGTTAATTGGATACTTATTAGATAGGCCACCAGTTACTGTACAAGGTGAGTAACTTCTCTTTTCAGGTGCTGTGTTTTATTTTTTCTTTGGAGTCTCTAGGAATCTTCTAACTTCTATATGTGTATTTCTTTTGCTGGATTTACAGATGACGGATTTATGTATTCAGTATTTGTCTGGAGTCTGCCATTATCTCCACTTCTTGGATATCTCAGGCTGTGTACATCTTACTGACAAAACACTAAAATACCTTTGGAAAGGATGTACACAACTCCGGATTCTTAAGATGCTGTACTGCAAAAATATTACCAAGTAAGATATTGCTTCCTAGGCAAAAATTTGAGAGATCAGCGTAAAAGTTGAATGAGTACAAATATAATGTCATCAATAGTTTCATTAAGAGTAACAAAACCCATGTTTTTTATGCAATTGGACTTGAAATATAAAGTGATCTTTGTCACAAACTAGTCCACTCTGCCCTTTGAGGGACACCAGTCTGGCATGAATGGCTCTAGCTACTGGTGGGCAGAGCCATGTCACTGCTCCTAGCTCTGGATCCCGGAAGCACACTCCAGGACCCATGTCTGCCACACCTTGTTGGGACATGAGGCTCCAAAGACCAGCCATCTGAGACCCTGAAATCAGTGATTCAGACCTCCTGAGCCTCTAGGTGCTTATATATATTCCCTTAGAGTCCTTCACTGTGGACACTCTTAGGCTATGTCTACACTGCAGGCTTTTTGCACAAGAACTGTTTTGCGCAAGAATTTCTGTGTGAGTGCGTCAACACTGCCATGTGCTTTTGGCAAGAGATGTGCTTTTGCACAAGAGCATCCATGACAGTGTTGATGCTCTCTTGTGCAAGAAAGTTCTGATGGCCATTTTAGCCATTGGGGTTTCTTGCTCAAGAAACTCCTGTTGTCCATCCACACTGCCTTCTTGCACAAGAGCTCTTGCTCAAGAGGGCTTATTCCTCATGGGAAGAGGAATAACTCTAGCGCAATAAGTCCTCCGTTCTGACACTTCACTGTAAATTTACTTGAGCAGGAATGCACATGCAGTGTAGCCGCTACGCAAGTTTTTGTGCAAGAACACTTGTTCTTGCACAAAAAGCCTTCAGTGTAGACATAGCCTTAGCTTCTTGATTAACACTTTTAGGGATAATATGACAACCCAGCAAGGAATTCCTTAACCACAGTCATTTTTATGCTAAAGAAACCACCAGAGAGTTAGTTCTTTGCAAAGTAATGAATAGTACTGAGCGGTGTCCACCCTTAGTCTGATTTTACCATCTGACTTGGAAATCTGGTCAGCATTTCAGACAAGGAAGACCTTCCTGCTTTCTCTCTTCAGCCTGCTTTTTTGGCTTGTGGTGATGGATGGCCCCCCTTCTCCAATAATCCCCCTTTTTATTCCAGTTTTTGACTCGTTGTGCTATTTACCCAGACTGGAAAATTCTAACCTCAGCCACACAAGCCACACCTGAAAATTAATATTGTCCCATGAGAGCCGCCTGTCAGTGAGAGTCACTAAAGGTGATGACGCTTACGACGTATCTTGGTAGTCCTCTCTGAGGTGTTCCACAAATACTTAAGCAGGATAATGTGTCTGGAAGAAAATAACCTTCTCCAAGTCAGATTGCTTTATTTATTCAACACAAACACAAAATGGAAGACAGGATAGAAGGCAGAGTACAAAAGTGGAAATAATGAAAGAAAACCAAGTTCATGATTTGGAACAGACATATCCTGCCACTTTAAAAAAATATGTTCTATTTCATCACTTGTACTGGGCAGTTGACAAAAAGCTACATACACTTGCTAGGCAGTAAATACAGCAAAATCATCATTACAGTATAACAAATTCTTCTTTACACAGTTGATGTACAGTAAGTCCTGTAATTTTACACATAGATGGTTAAGCCAGATAACTGCATCTGCAGTAGCAGAGTGTACTGCTGTGATGCCTCCTTCGTATTTGAATTGTTATCTGTTCCACAGCCTGTTCTGGGTGACCTCAGTCACATCCTGGAGAGTTTTTAACTTTCCATTTCTGCAGCACGTATCCAAATCTGCCATGGTAGTTTCGGGTTGTACATAAGCCTTGCAGAAGATTGAAGCCAGTAATCATCTGTGTCAGCTATTTCACAAAGCGCTTATTTTGTGACTTCTTGTGCCCTCCATTCGGCACTCCAACCTTCATCAGAGTTCGAATCACAATATAATAAAGATTCTGCATTTATTAACCGTAATTCAGATTTTCAGCAACGACAGTAGGAAGATAGCATTATCGTTGAATTTTTTGGGCCACTTTTAGGTTTCCATGTACCTGTACTTCATTCACTACTTTCATAATTTCAACTAATGAATAATACGCAGAGATATGTCAAATAGATTATACCACTCCCCAATAGCCCCAAATTCTCTTTTGGCATGCTAATAATTAAAGATCATATTCAACCCCAGTATTTATAAAAACAAGGACAAAGCCTGGATGTTTTTCAAAGTGTGTGATGTCTGCGTTCTACATTTCATAGATGTGTTCACATTTCAGAGACCTTTCCTAGTATCTGAGAGGATGGAATCTGTGTAAAGTGAAATTAATCTACATAACAAAGCACATTGTGGAGGGGTAGCCTTATTAGTCTGTTTCCACAAAAAGAACAAGGAGTCTAGTGGCATGCTAAAGACTAACACATTTATTAGGGCATAAGCTTTTGTGAGATACATCTCAGTTCTCCAGATGCTTGAAGAGAAAAAAAATCTTTTACATTTCTTTTTGTATCTCACAAAAGCTTATATACCCTAATAAATTTGTTATTCCTTCACATTCTAAAATATTAAATAAATAATAGAAGAAATATGGCTTTAATTTGAAGATGCTTCAGGACATTTCTAAACCATGTGCACTTCATGCTGCAAGAAGAATTCCTCTGTTATTTATTAAACACTGCCCAGACCTAACAGACCTCACTAATCAGACAAACCCAGCCATATAAACATTCAGGCACAACTCATTACACTAGATTGCAGCCTTTTTACAATTTTGTTTTTATTGTTAAATTTAAAAAAATCCCAACCAAGTAACGAAATCCTGTCAGCTGCAAACCCATACAGCTTTCTAGGACTCAGTTCCAAGCATTTTGAGGGTCCAGCCTTTCCAAATCTCAAATACTGTTTGGCTATGTCTACACTGCAAGTTTTTGCAGCAGAAAATATGTTAATGAGGGATTCATTAGGATGAGTCGTGATGTCATTAGCATATTTTCTGCCAATTCTTTTTGCGCAAGGGGTTTTTGCACAAAAAGAAGCAGTGTAGCCGCTTCCGTTTTGTGCAAAAAAAACCCCTTTTGTGCAAGATCCTTATGCCTCTCCCAGGTTTTTTTGCGCAAAATGGAAGTGGCTTCATTGCTTCTTTTTGTGCAAAAACCCCTTGCACAAAAAGAATTGGCAGAAAATATGCTAATGACATCGTTACTCATGCTAATGAGTCCCTCATTAGTATATTTTCTGCCACAAAAACTTGCCGTGTAGACAAAGCCTTAGAGATGACATTCGCCAGTGTAATAACATGCTGCAAGTTTCTGCAACTATTAAAATAAAAAACTAGAATTTGAAATAAATATGGCCTGCTGTGTAGGTCAGTATCGAAAGATGAATAACCAATTAACTAATCACAGCTCAGTGTGCCCCAGAGAATCCTTGTGTAGGTGTGACACTAATACAGCGTGCTTCCACTACTTGAGGCAGAATAGTCCTATTAGTGAATGGCAGCATAGGGATATCATCTATGAGTCACTTAGGATTAATGCTGCTTTGTAAAAAGGAAACATTCATTTTCCATGTGTTTAGTACAAATGAGTGACAGGATGAGCAGGCTGGGCTTCCCACACATTCCTGAGGTTCAGAAATGAAGACAGTCTAGTGTGATTATAGAAACTGGATTAAGAATCACCCAGAAGTGCACTTTGAAAAGCAAGTTAAACTGTCTAACAACATAAAAAAATCTGTTTCTAGCCACTGTGCCCTAATGTATTTTAAATGTGATGCACACAGACACTTACTTCTGGACAGAGGTGCCTTGAGCACCATGTTTCAGTCCACAGGACATGTGCGTACTGGGGCTGTAAAGTCATAGACTAATGCAAATTTGCAGCTGACAAGCCTCAGAAGAACTGAGAGCTTATATAACACAAGTGCTCTTACCTAATAGAGGAAGTCTGCAGTGTGCTGGGATAGGTTCTTGTTTATCTTTCCCTTATTCTTCCTGCCTTCTCTTTCTCGCCTGGCTGCTTACACCCATCTCTTAAGGCCAGAAGTTTCATTCTGCTGCAGAAACACCAATTGTTTACATTAATGCTGATTATTATTTGTTTTATTGTGGCATCGTCTTACCCTTCCCCAGAATGCTGGCACCAAGGCTCTTCATCAGCTGTTCTCAAACTGTGGGTGGGGACCCTAAAGTGGATCGCAGCTCGGTTTTAATGGCATCAGCAGGGTTGGCTTAGACTTGCTGGAGCACAGGGCCAAAGCTGAAATCTGAGTATCACTGCCCAGGGTCAGAGGGCCTTGAGGTGATGAACTTTGAGACTCTCTGCTCTAGACAAATTTTAAAAATGAAATATAATGCAATGGTCTCTAAGTCATGCATTTTGTTGTATGCCAAAGGATAAATAACAGCCACTTTTCGCAGTCTGGTCAATTTTGGCTCCTGTCATAGAGCAACATAAACGTCCAGAAAGTAGTCATACGGTACTATACTGCAATAAGATCCACTCTATAGACACTATCCATTGAAACAAGTTTTTTCCATCAGTAAAGGGAAAGTGGCCCTGAATAAGTGACATTTGTACTAGCTATCTCATGTCTTCCATTATATACAGCTGCACATGGGCTCCTCTACAGCATAGGTGTGTTTGTATAAAACCACTTGTATATTATTAACTTCATCTTGTTAACAGGAATGAGTTAAAAACTAAATGCTGTAACGTTGGATCTTTAAAATGTGCTTGTGTGGTCAGAAAGGAATTCTGCCTGGCTTAGCCAACCTTGTCTCTTATTGCATCAGCCCCCATTCCCGTTTCTCTTGCTAATGATGCCACTCACAATGCTGCATTTGCCTGTTGCTCCCACAGCCATCTTCTCACTTCCTTCCACATTGCCCCCATGTATGGCATTCCTGCCTTGTGTTGGTGAAGCCAACCATGACCCTCACCACATTCAAATCCTGCCTGAAGCCAAAACCTAAGACAAAAATATGCACCTACATTACCATCTTATTGTTAAATCATAGGAGTGAACAGCTCTTTTATATGGAGAGAGGAAATAATGGTGGGAGAGGCCATAAAGCTCCTGGATGTGAAACTGTAGTTGGTTGTGAGGGATGGGGTGGGTGAGGAGGCTGGATGTTGGAGAGAGAAGTTAAAGTGTGGCTCCCAAGTCCCCTTCATGTCCCTTCCTGGCTGGATGGGGGGGAAGGGGAAGAGGGAGGAGCCTCAGGAGTCTACCTTACAGAGGGGTGGTGGAATAGAGGCTTCTGCCCAATGGGAAAAGGGAGGGACTTGGGGCTTCTGGCCAGAGAGAGAGAGAGGGTTTGTGTGTGTGGGTTTTCCCACTAGGGCTGCCTGCTGGAGCTCAGGGCCTCAATGGGAGCAGGGCTGGAGCCCCAGCAGGCATCTAGTGCAGGGCTGAATCTCTGAGCCCTGGTAGGAATATCTCAGCTCTTGAACTTCTGAAGACTGGCGTATGCAGGTCAGCAGCTCAGTAAGTTTGGCCACATTCTCTATATAGAGTTGCAGTACATACCGGTCCTGAAAAATGTAGTGGGGCATGTCATTGATCCTGCCCCCATTCATTCTTTCCTAATCCCAAATCAAAGGCTGTGTCCTCAGCATTTTCTCAGGGGCCAAGGAAAGCAAGGCCAGAGCTGTGTCTGAAACCATTAGTGCTACCTCAGTATCAGCTAAAGATGTCCCTTAACAGCACTTCAAGACATCTTGGCTCCCTACTAGCAGCTGAGACTGTAACCTCACTTTAATAGCCCTATCTCATCTGGAGATGCCCAAATGACAGCATGTCCCAGAGGGCTACACACACTACTGCATGCTTCATATAGCATGAAATAGCCTCAAATTCTATCCCAGTGAAAGCAACTCACTTCTAAAACCATTATTGTATCAACTGCTACTTAGTGGGGTAGGAAATATGGTCACCCTGAGAATCTGGCTTATCAGTGTTTGTATTTTTTTACAAATATTCTTGGTAGAAATTGCTTGTGCAACAATATTATTTTTCATTTTTTCTTCAGACAAGCTGTTCTGAAATATTCAGTCAAGTTAGAGAAGCAAGAATATAATGATGCTGATCCTCCTTCCTGGCTTGGGTATGATAGTGCTGGAAGCGTACTCACCCTCAACAAAAAATCTAGACCAGGATCTGAAAAAGCTAAATCCTTGTCCCAGAATGAAAACAAAGAAGCTACATAACATCATCTGTATGTCAAGGTTGTTTCAGCAGAGAGTGTAAAAATGAAACTGCAAGTTCCTGTTTTTAAAACTGTAATTTAATAAAGGGGATTGTCCAGTGGCATTGTGATGTTTATTTCCAATCTTTTTAGCAGAAATGGGCTCTAGACTAGCAGTACATACTGGTCCTGAAAAATACTGTCCTCATTCACAATTACAGTGCAAAGAAATGAAATTAAGGTGCTGCTAGACTATTTGTTGTTTTTTAAGTTTTAACAATTTTTAGTGAGTTTTCAGATGCTGAATCAGGCTAGTGAAATTTCAGATGTGTTCATCCTCTCTCAGGAGTGTGCAGCATTTATACAGCTTGCAGAGCAGTATTTATACTTCATGATATGGAAATAACAAAGAAGCGATGTGTGTGGTGTTCTTATTTATCGGGAGGGTCTGACTAGGGCCTGCCCCTATTCGTGGACAAGCCCTCTAAGCTCTCACAAAATTCGGGAATTCAGCAGGCCACAGAATTAGTTCATAACGAGCCAGAGCAATGGAGGCTAGCCAGATCAAAGGGCCTTTGAAAAATTAGCAGAAAAATCTACTGTCCTAATCCTGTAAAACAGGGCTACTCAACTTTGGAAGCCCCTGGAGCCACAACGATACTCACAGCACATACTGAGGGCTGCAACTTAAATGTGGTTGCATATACATGTAAATATATGCAAATAGCTTCTTTCACACAATGCCCTGACACTCCCAGCACCTCCTCCTTGGGGGCTAGAAATGCTGACACCCTGTACCCGTCTGTTCCAGCTAGTCATCCGCTTGCATCTTTCAGTGCTCACCCCACCTGGGAGACACCTCGCTACGTGTTGTGGAGAGTGTTCACTGTGGAGGCCATGTTCAAAGGATCCTACCTGCAGGCCACGTGTTAAAATCCGTGTAAACCCAAACCATACCTTGGGCCGCAAACAGGCCGCATGCGGGTCGCATGCAGGCCGCATGTTGAGTAGCCCTGCTGTAAAACATATCTACATTCTTCTGCTAGTGCATGGTGTTCCATTTCAATCAGTGAGGCACCCTGTGGGAGTATATGTCTGTGTGGATCTAACTGGTTTTACAAAGTACCAGTCAAGAAACAAACAAAACAATTTGACCAAAATAGTTAAAGAAGCTTTGTGTTTGAAAACTTCTTCAGGAAATTGGAACCTTGCACATACTTTCTTTTTTTTTTTTAACCTTTGCCATTTCAAATTATCAGTGTTGCTCCACCTCAAAACTGCTCTCTCTCAGATAAAAAAAATTACACAGATTAAGGGGAAAATACTGACTGCTGTAATTTTAAACAAGTGGCATGAGGGTAACAAGAGTACCTTTTATTCTCTTCCAGTTGTGCACTGGCAATAGCACATTCAGGAAAGCAGCCAAACAGGACAACTTTACTACATATCCTTGGGATTTAGAGTGCATGTGCGCGCACAGAGCATGGTGAATTATGAACAGCAGTGGGGCTATGAGTGCCTTTGCTTTTCTCTAACAGCTGCACTCAGTATGAGGTTGAATGGCTTCAGATTAAATGTAAGTTGGGAAAATGAAACTTGTGTACTTCTTGTCCAAATCCAGTGTACTGTAATCAGACAAAGGGTTTCAGAAATTTAATTTATTACGTATTTGTACTGAAGCAACAGATAGAGGCCTCAACCAAAATCAGGGCCACATTGAACTAGGTGCTAGAGAAACACATAGTAAGAACAAAGCCCTGCCCCAAAGAGCTTGCAGTCTAAACAGCCAGGCTGTGTCTACATTGGCACCCTTTTCCGGAAAAGGGATGCTAATGAGACAAGTCGGAATTGCAAATGCCACAGGGAATTTAACTATCCCCTGCGGCATTTGCATGAACATGGCTGCCGCTTTTTTCCGGCTCGGGGCTTTGCCAGAGAAAAGCGCCAGTCTAGACGGGATCTTTCAGAAAATAAAGCCTTTTCCGGAAGATCCCTTATTCCTGATTTTAAGAGGATCCCTTATTCCTGATTTTAAGAGGTACACCAAGGCCTGATAAAATGCATCCTACAATACTCAAGGAGCTGATAGAGGAGGTATCTGAGCCTCTAGCTATCATCTTTGAAAAATCATGGTAGTCTGGTGAGATTCCACAAGACTGGAAAAGAGCAAATCTAGTGCCCATCTATTAAAAAAAGAAATAAGAACAACCCAGGAAACTACAGACCAGTCAGTTTAACTTCTGTATCAGGAAAGATAATGGACCGAGTAATTAAGGAAATCATCTGCAAACACCTGAAAGATAATAAGGTGATAAGTAACAGCTAGCATGGATTTGTAAAGAACAAATCCTGTCAAATCAATCTGATAGCTTTCTTTGATAGGATAACATGTCTTGTGGATAAGGGAGAAACAGTGGACGGGGTAATGCTAGATGTTAGTAAAGCATTTCATACGGTCTCACACAACATTCTTATCAATAAACTAGGCAAATACAACTTAGATGGGGCTACTGTAAGGTGGGCACATAACTGGCTTAATAACCCTTCTCAGACAGTAGTTATTAATGGTTCACAATCCTGCTGGAAGGGCATAACAAGTGGGGTTCCGCAGGGGTCTGTTTTGGGACCGGTTCTGTTCAATATTTCATCAACAATTTAGATATTGGCATAATGAGTACGCTTATTGAGTTTGCAGATGATACGAAGCTGGGAGGGGTTGCAACTGCTTTGGAGGATAGGGTCATAATTCAAAAGGATCTGGACAAATTGGAGAAATGGTCTGAGGTAAACAGGATGATGTTTAATAAAGACAAATGCAAAGTGCTCCACTTAGGAAGAAACAATCAGTCTCACACATACAGAATGGGAAGCAACTGTCTAGGAAGGAGTACGGCAGAAAGGGAACGAGGGGTTATAGTGGACCACAAGCTAAATATGAGTCAACAGTGTAATGCCGTTGCAAAAAAAGCAAACATGATTTTGGGATGCATTAACAGGTGTGCTGGGAGAAAGACACGAGAAGTCATTCTTCCACTCTACTCTGTGCTGATTAGGCCTCAGTTGGAGTACTGTGTTCAGTTCTGGGCACCACATTTCAAAAAGACGTGGAGAAATTGGAGACGGTCCAGAGAAGAGCAACAAGAATGATTATAGGTCTAGAGAACATGACCTATGAAGGAGGACTGAAAGAATTAGGCTTGTTTAGTTTGGAAAGGAGGAGACTGAGAGGGGACATGATAGCAGTTTTCAGGTATCTAAAAGGGTGTCACAAGGAGAAGGGAGAAAAATTGTTCTCCTTAGCCTCTGAGGATAGAACAAGAAGCAATGGGCTTAAACTGCAGCAAAGGAGGTTTAGGTTGGACATTAGGAAAAACTTCCTAACTGTCAGCGTGGCTAAATACCAGGATAAATTGCCTAGCAAGGTTGTGGAATCTCCATCTCTGGAAATATTTAAGAGCAGATTAGATAGACATCTATCAGGGATGGTTTAGATGGTACTGGATCCTGCCATGAGGGCAGGAGACTGGATTCAATGACGTTTTGAGGTCCCTTCCAGTTCTAGTGTTCTATGATTCTACACATGTATATATCCCTCCCCTCTAAATGCCCTCAAATTTTTGAAATTCCATTTCCTGTTTGCTCAGCCTGGAGAGCTCATCTAGCAGCTGCCCTGCTGACTCCTTGCTGCAGTCATGCTCCTGTCTGGAAACAGGGGAGATGGTGGATCTGCGGGGAGAAGAGGCTATGCTGTCAGTTCTGAGCCAGCTGTAAAAACATTGATAGCTAAGAGCAGATCACTCAGGGCATGGGGCAAAAGGGATACAAGAGGGACCTGCAGAAGTGGTGTATATGAAAGCCAAGGAGCAGCAGCAGGTGCACTAGAAAGTCAGGGAGGCTAACGGTCGCTATGGTACAATATTTAGAAAGTGCTGCATGTAATACTTGGGGGAGACCCCTTCCCACGAGCCCCAAAAATACTTAGGAAGTCAGAGTCACAGGCCTCCAGAGTGAACAATAAGGAGGAGGGATTGGACAAAGAAGAGCAGTAGGGGACAAGTGAATAGAGTGTCACAGTGAGCCAGGGCCCGTTTTTTACTCCAGAATAGTCGACCTAGTCCAACATTCCAGCACAGGTGCACCTGACGAGAGAAGGAACCTGTTAACTGTGCAGTTTGCTTTGATATTGCAGGGACAAACCTGTTCACTTACTCTTTTTTAATGATGATAGAAGAGGAAGCAAAAATCTCCAACAAAGGTAGAGTTGCTATCTGGCGCCCATTGCCCTGTTCTGTTTATGTGCACCAGGATGTCCCATGAATCCGAGATACGGATCTCGAAAAATCTTTCCAGGAGGTACTCTGCAATTTTCTGCCAAAGGTTTCTGGGAAGGGCTTCCTTATTTCTTCCACCCTGGTAGGACACTCCAATGCCACCCAGCAGTTATTTCAGACACACCAATACAGCTCCCAGGCTAGCAGCATATGGACTTGGTCTGCATATGGACATGTGCAGAGCAGCCTCCTTTCTGTGTCGGTTACCCTCAGGAGTGAGAGATCAGCTAAAATCACCACTTCCTATGGAAAACAGTGCAGCTGTGTCTACACTGGGCCACTTATTCCGGAAAATCAGCCGCTTTACCGGAATAAGCTGCGAGCTGTCTACACTGGCCCTTGAATTTCTGGAAAAGCAACGATGCTCTACTGTACAAAATCAGCCGCTATTCCAGAAAAACTATTCTGCTCCCACTCGGGCATAAGTCCTTATTCCGGAACACTGTTCCGGAAAAGGGCCCGTGTAGACAGCCCAGTAGTCTTTTCCGGAAAAAAACCCCGATCGCGAAAATGGCGATCAGGGCTCTTTTCCGGAAAAGCGCGTCTACATTGGCCACAGACGCTTTTCCAGAAAAAGGGCTTTTCCGGAAAAGCAGCCTGCCAATGTAGACGCTCCATTTCCGGAAAAACTGAAAACGGAATAGTATTCCGTTTTAAGCAGTTCCGGAAATTCATGCCAGTGTAGACACAGCCTGCCAGTATTCACTTCATTTGCCGTATCTGCACATACTCATGCCCAGGAGCTGCCTCTCTTATTGCCCCAACTCCCAATAGGTCTTACTCACTATGGCTGGGATTGCCACTTTGCTCTATGAATTCCAAGTGGAAGTGAGAACGTGGTGCGTGCAACTTGGGTGTGTTGAAGGAAGTGAGTTCAGTATGCCACATTACTGTTTATTTTGTGAATACTCACAATGGTATCTTTGTTCATAGTACCTTCTGCAGCTAGAAACATGGCCTTGAGGGCCTCTCCACACCAGGGACATGGCTCAGCCAGATAAGCAAGAGGATGCGGGATGACATATTCTGAGATATCCTACATGGCTCTGGTGCTTCTGATTTCAAGCATGGGGTTTGGCAGATCGCCCTCAGGGATAAAATGGACAAGGATACAACAGAGAGGAGAACAACATAGGAAAAGGAGAGATGTGCAGCAGAGATACTAGTGCTTCTCAAGCAGCAAAGAAACGTGCTGGAATTCTTGTTGACCCTCAAGTTCAACAGACCTATGTTCACCTCCCTCTACAGCCCATAGAGAGCTGCATTCTCATATCTCCAGTCCTCTCCTCCCCAACACTGTACATGGCATTCAGTGCTGCTGCACTACTTCTACCACTCCACCCTAGGGAAGAGTACAGACAATCACAGCACCAAATGCAGTACTAGTGTATCTGTTTGTGAAATGAAAATGACTCTTCTTTCCCCTGCATGTATAACATTTCAGTCAGTTATAAAATATGTCTGTTTGCTTGGGTTTGGAATAAAAATCTGTTTATGGAAACTTAATTCTTCATTAGTTCATAACATATCCTGGTTAGGGTTGACATCATTCGCAGATAACAACAAGAGGTACCTTTGCAATGTTGTATTACTTCAACAAACTGCACTCATGAAAAGGTTCATACCAGGTGTAAAAAACCCCAATGCCAGGCAGAGCACACTACAACACCCTCAGTACTCAGTATCTAAATGGTCTTTCAAAGTCTCCCTGAGCTATATAACTCCCCGCTGAGCTCTTCTTGTAGCCTTGGTATCTGGCTGCTCAACATCAGCCTTCCCACCTTCTCAGCTGAAACTTTCTACCGTTTGCTTCTCTGATATTATGAAGCACGCAGCAGGCAGCTATAACCATTGGGAATTTTTTTCATTGAGGTCTAATCTTACGGGATAAGCAGTTCAAGTTTTACACAAATCCAGAATTCACAAGATTGTACACAACTATAGAAGGCACTAAAAGTAAAACCTGTTTCATACAGCAGTTAAAAAACAGCAGCCATTTAACATATACATATGTTAGGCAAAAAAAATCCTCACTTAATATACTGTTTGCTATATTTTAATAAGTCACTTTCACCATTATTGTACAGTAATCTTTCTTCACTGTTCCTTGAATTTTAAACACCTCTGACCTATCAAGGAACCTGCAGCTTGATAGACTGGAACCAGCTTTGGCTTTTAAGATGCACTGAACCATCTTGTGTGTCAGCCTTAATCCATTTGTTTCTTTCATTCATTTGATTTAGATGACCTGAAAAACAAGATTGCATTCAGTTTGCTATCCTGTCACATTAACAATTTCTTCCGTATAAAAGTTTATACAGAGCATCCTGGAAACATTCTGCAAGAGGATTTTAATGGAAAAAATTGGTACATTTCTTGAGATATGGGATCACTTTGTGTTACTCTCCTGACATGATACCATTTATTCTCTGCAATCTTTCAGTAATATGCCAAAGGGATGAATCTGGTGAATCATACTATTTTCTATTACATAAAATCATGTACATAAGAATTGCAGTGGGAAGAGAGACAAGCTGGATGAGGTAAGATCTTTCACTGGCCCAACTTCTGTTAGTGAAAGAGAGAAGTTTTCAAAATGCATCTGCCATGGAAGCAAGAAGCTTTTATTCCAGCAGCAAACTTATCTCAGAAACATGGATGAATACCATGTGCTATAGAGCTGATTTACTGGGACCAGTGAGCTACTTGTGGAAATGCTATTCTTATTACAGCAGTATGTAAAGAACCCAACTGAGACTGGAACTTTTCCACATGAATGTAAAGCACCTACAGTGGTAGGAGATAGTCCTCGCCCTGACATTAGGTGCCTAAATCGCAGAATTAGGCCCCACTGGAATTCACAAAGCATTCACTCTGCTGCCTCTGAATTCAATAGGTGCTAAAATCACGTGGCACCTAAATTACGCATAAAAGTTTCTAGGTACCTATGTTTCTGTATCTGAGCAAATGTATTGCAAGTGTATCCTGGAATGATTCACAAACTGGGGAAGGGAAGATAGGCATTCTGCCTAACTCACTTGCAAGACCTGATCCAGGAGGCAAGCTCAGAGCCTGCTCTGATCAGGCCCTTTAGAGATGAGCTTACAGAAAATGGCTGGGGACAGAGGGAATCAAGACTTCCTTTATAACTTTTAGCATAGTGGTCAGGGTATCCACCTAGAACAGCTCTGGGCAAGAGCCTGTCAGTGTGCTGGATATAGTCCACCAAGCCCTTTCATCCAGCCCATGCAGCAGCTCCCAGCCCCACCCTCTAACGTGCTGCCTGGGAGCCAGGCGTGAACCCTTTCAACTGCTTCTATTTAAAGGGCTCACACCTTCTGGGCAACTGCTAAGGCACGAGCCCTTTAAATAGCAGGAGCTGAAAGGGCTCGCAGCTCCCACACTCTGCTAACACTTGCCTCGGAGCTGCAGGGGAGGCACAATCCCTTTCAACTCTTGCTAATTAAAGGCCCCGCCCCTTCGGCCCAAGCCCATGACCACTTGGAAAATGTTTGAAGTGGCCTCCTTTCAAAAACGATTGCCCACCCCGACCTAGAATGTAGGAGACCTCCCAGTTCAGGTTCCTTTCCACCTGAGGGTGAGAAGGAATTTGAACTGGGATCCGACACTTCACAGAAGGTTGCCCAGACCAGGGGGCACTGGGACATTCTGATGGAGGAGAGATTATCTCCATCTCTCCTGTTGAAGCTATTTCACTATGGATAACTAATGAAAGAATTATTGGACCAGAGAGAGAGCGAGAGCGAGTGTGTTCTAGCATGAGATTGAGTCTGTAACCTGGTGGCTAGAGCACTCAGGAGGAAGGCTCTGGACCCAAGCCTTCTCTACCAAGCATTTTTTTAAAATTATTTATCCACAGTGGAAAAGTTTCAACAGGAAAGACTGAAGAAGGGAGCTGAACTAGCAGTGATGTGTCTCCCAAGTGAACACACCTATCACTGTGCCAGATGTAACAAGGAAGCACTCTCACTTCCTCACCCTGTGGGTTTTTGCTAAAACCGTGTGGGCACCAAATCCAAAAGAGGGTTTTCAGCTGAAAATCCCAAGCAGACAGGCTGCAAGGAGGAGTCTATTTCTGGGAGAGGACCAGGGTTTAGAATAGGGATTTTAGATGTCCGGTAATTGAATAGTTGCATAGCAGCCTCTATCTGGGGGGAGCTCAGATCCCCTGAGGACAGAGACTGCTGCCACAAAGCAGCCTCTGCCTGCAGGTAGCCTTGGCCTGCCATGGACAGAGGCTGGTCTGCATTCTATGGAGCAGCCTCTGTCTGCAGTGAGCCTGGGTTCGCTGTGGGCGGAGGCTGCTTTGCAGCAGCCTCCCCTGCTCCTCCCCTCTGATGTTGCTGCCTCTGAGGAAGGCAGCAGCACGCAAGGGGAAGGAAGGGGAAGGTAGCACCACAGAGCTGGTGTTGGGGGGGACCAGCTTTTAAGCTGGCTCCCCTCAGCACCAGATCCTGCTACCCCCTTGCTGCCTCTGATACAGAGACAGCAAAGGGGGAAATGTGAGTAGTCGAGAAGTTTAACCGATAAGCCTAGGCGTATCATTTAATTGTATAGTCAACTACTCGTTTACATCCCTAGTTTAGAACACTATCCTCAACTAGGCATTTCCCATTGGTTAGTTTTGGCAAGGAGCTACTTCCCTTGCTGGCTTTTATTAATCCCATTCTTAGGTACCCATCTCTCCCCCTAGGCGACTCAGTCTTTGTGAATGTCAGTGATTTTATTGGCACCTACATTTCTTTTTGAATCTAGCTCAGAGAAATTAAGTGATTTGCTCAGGGGTATGCACATAATCTGTGGCATATCTAGGAATTAAACCCAGATTTCTAGAGTCCCAGTCCTGTGTTAGTCACAAGATCAGCTTTCATTCTGAACTCTTTTCTAAATATCCTGCTATTTTAATTTTCTGATGACCTTACTGCTTAGATAAGTGTCTAATTTGTAAGTTTAGCACTGTGCCTAGCATAGCATGGGGCATATACTGAAGAAACACCCTAGAACAACTGGCAAATGCACTTTAGTTCAAACCTGCAACACACAGAACATGAAAACCTGGCCCCACTGAAGTCTAAGACAAAACCCCATTAGTACTTCTGTTGGCCGGTTTTCATCCCTAGAACCTCAGTCTTCTTCTTGAGCAGAAGCTGCCTCTACTTCTGCAGTTCTACGGTGTCAATAAGTAGTTGCCACTATGACAGTCTGGACAAGAGGGCTGAGAAACTATTTTAAACCAACAGAGAGGGCAGTTTGTTTACCCAAATCTCCCACAGAGCAGGCAGGGATGACAGTTTCCTAAGCACTTTTGGGACCTCCATTTAGAGGTCCCCGTGTTTATTTCTCAATCCCCATGGTGATGAGAGTCCCATTGAAGCTGTGCTCCTATTGGTCCCCCTCCTCAATTTGGGTCAAAACCCAGATTTCTCAACTCCATCTGTCCATATACCCCGAATGACTGTCTTTGAAAAAACATGTAAAAATAAAAAGTGGAGTTCATGACAACGTAAGATAGATGGATGGGCTGTGCAGAATATTTGTCACTGTTGAAGTTTTAAGTTTCCTCAGAAATCTTATCTGAATCCCTCTTACTTTTCATTTGCCAAAGCTCTGTGTAGGGAAATAAAGATAGAAATAAAAAGAGAATTTGGCTTCTAAGTAGAGACAGCCCTTAAAACATGAAATTGGACTGAATTTTAAACATAAATAAACTCCAACTGTCAAAAAAAATGAGCTGACAAAAAATAAAGGAAAACAATTTTCAGCTCTTCCCTTAGCAGAGTGGTATGGTATCTAGAATATGGCCACTTTTCTAAATTATGAGAGGAGAAGTCAGAACAAATAGGTGGGGCATAGAAATATATGCCAAACCATGGAAGTGGGAGTTGAAGGTGCCTGGACATAACAACTTTTTATGCCAAGTGTGAATCTCTTTGGTGTGTTTTCATAGACTCCACCAAGCATCACAGCATATGTGCTGATGAGATTTCATGCATCATTTACCTCTTATTAAATTATTGCTACAGAACTGGTGAAAATCTTTTAACAAAACAAACAGAAAAAGCATCTGAGATGCTTCAAAGTTCTAAAGTTGTCTGGGCTCAGTTTCTAGTGCATTAATAAATATGACTGATTCCCTTTTCTTTCCTTTGGAAGTTTGCCTTGGCCACACTAGTGAGGAACATAAGACCAACTTCCTGGAGTCCTGTATCTAAAGTTCCATTCCACTGGGACATGGCACCAAGAGATCTAGGGGGAATAGATTTCCAAGTCGGGCCCTGTTAGCAGTTTAAAATCACACGCAGTAGCGTCACATATTTTAATGCAAATAAAAACTTTCCAACTAAGCTATTATCATTTTATGACTGGGCTGGAATTTTGCCAGAATAGTTCTTGAACACATTTTTTTCTTAACACATCTCAGTGCCTGTCCTGTGCTCTGTTTTGTAGACTGCTTTGCTAACCTGCTTAAAATATGACAGTAAAAGCCATTTAGATTTTTGTGAGTGTGGACAAGGCTTTAACTTCAAAGCACACCATTCACGCTGTCAGGGTTATGCACCAAACATATGGCATCTAACCATTTGTCATCCCTTTCAACTTAACACACAGAAAAAAGAATCTTTCCACATGTTTTGATAGTCAAGATAACTTCTCTAGACAAAAGCAAGTGTGCACAAGCCTTCCCGGAGCATAGCAAAGCTAAAATGATCCCTTGCTAAGTTACAAGACACAGAAGTTTCTTAGGTCTTTTAATGTGAATTAACAGAAGAATAGCCACTCTAAACCTACAGATCTATAGAGAAATCATCTGTATGGATCTACACGCTATGGATAAGAATGAGAGCTGTGTTTCACATTACAAAACACAAATCTTGGGTAACCATTCAACCCATGTTGGCCAGAACAGTACCCTTTTTAAGCTTTTTGTGGGGGGTCATGGCATTTTTGACAGAACTTGCCATTTATCCTGTTAATTTTTGTCAAGCACTGGCAAGAGGAAAAAGGACAAATGCTGACAAATATGGGGCACACTCTCTTAAGGGGCGTGGAGGAACGTTGAGGGGTAAGCAGCTACGCCAGGTGCTCAGGCAAGCGGTGACACCAGATGGCTCAGTCTGACAGCCCAGACACTAGGCAGCTCAAATGGATGGCCATCCATGGCAGGGCTTGGCCTGCAGGTCAAGATGCCACGTAGGACTAGGGCCATTGGTGACACCAAGCAGGATGTGGGGAGATGGCTCAGGCCTAGCGTCCAGTTTTCAGTTAAGAAAATACAGTCACCCAACCCAAACTTCTTTCACACGATGATGTGAAAAATTAGAAAATCATTCTTTGCAACCAGATTCAGACCTTGGATTGCTCTCTGTTAAGGCAGGAATAGATGGAGAAATGCCATGGCCATTCACTAAAAATAGCTTTTTATTCTCACCTTGTGACAAGTTCTTGACCAAAGGTTGATTGCAACTCTAGTTACAATGAACCTTGACCAGTCTCAAAAAGTTATGACTTTCTTGAGTAAAATGGAAGATGAGACCAATCAAAAATCAATCTGTTGGACACAAGCTGATCTAACATGTTAGCAAAAAACTGGCTTAACTTTCTGACTCTAAGGAATATAATCTTTTGCAGATTTCTTGTAGCGTCTTGCTTAAAGGAGCAAAGCTTCACCAAGTTGTACATACGGATACTGTGAAATTGTTAAGAAGGTCTCTTCTCACTCTGTTTGGGTGACAGAAGTTTAGCAGCATTTGTTTCTAGGAAAGAAGGAAATTCTTGAAGAAGTGCCTTGAGAATTTAGAGAACGTTTGTGATAATCTACTTTGTTGGGACCAGGGCTCAAACTTGAAAGGCAGCCAACGGTTTTCAATTGCTTTCAAGGTGTTAGGGAGAAGTGGCAATGAGCAATGACAGATCCTAGAAGAGAAAGTCCCCTAAGCTGAGCCCTGATTCTCTGGGACCACTGGAAAGAGAAGAGTTGGGAAACTCAGATGGCTTTGATCCTTGCATGTCTCTTAAAGATGAGTTGACCTCATGGTCAACCATGCCAATATGACATATCAAGCAGTATTATCCTGGAGTGTTCATCACTACATGTGGCCAATAGTAAGGAGGCTCTAAAAGCCACCAAGCCCGTCTCTGCACCAAGAGGCAGTCTGAAACTTGGCTAGGAAAGATCCAAGATACTGAAGGATGTTGGGAGTTATTGGCCATCTCTTTCAATGATGTTTGCAAGGTAAAGTGACCTCCTGTGAGGCAGGACTTAATATCTGTTAGTGGAAGGGTGAGGTGTTTCCCACTGACATTCAGCAGATGGGAAAGTCTTAGGAGTGGCTTCCCCTACAGTCTTCAGAACCATAATCTTTGGTGTCGGACTAAAGGCCACAAGGGATGGAAGTCTGCTCACTTCTTTCTAGGGATGTTAAAATGTGATTATCTGGCTAATCATATTGTATCAACAATGTGATTAATTGATAAGTGCCACTGTGAAGAGCCGTAGTGAGGGTAGCTCCAGGAGTCCCCTCCAGCTGGAAATGAGCAGTCCTGGCTCATGAGGACTTTCTTGAGAGAGTGATCAGGGAGGTTGTGGGGCCCTTAGTAGATGAGGGAGGTAACCTAGAGACAGATGATGTGGGAAAAGCTGAAGTACTCAATGCTTTTTTTGCCTCTGTCCTTACAATACAATATGGGAAGGAGATGGGCAGCCCTCCGTGGAGAAAGAACAGGTTAAGAACTATTTAAAAAGCTAGACACACAAATCCATGGGTCCAGATTTAATACATCCAAGGAACAGAGGGAGTTGGCAAATGTCATTGCAGAGCCTTTGGCCATTATCTTTCAAAACTTGTGGAGATCTGGAGAGGTCTGGGATGACTGGAAAAAGGCATCTGTAGTGCCCATCTTTAAAAAAGGGAAAATCCAGGGAACTATAAACCGGTAAGCCTTAGCTCAGTCCTCAGAAAAATCATGGAGGGGATCCATAAGGAATGCATTTTGAAGCACTTGGAAGAGGGGAAAGTGATCAGAAATAGTCAACATGGATTCACCAAAGGCAAGTCGTGCCTGACCGATCTGATTAGCTTCTATGATGAGGTAACTGGCTCTGTGGACACAGGGAAGTCAGTGGATGTGATATACCTTGACTTTAGCAAAGCTTTTGATATGGGCTGCCACAATATTTTTGCCAGCAAGTTAAGGAAGTATGAATTGAATAAAATGGACTGTAAGGTGGATAGAGGGCTGGCTACAGTTGGGCCCAACAGGTAGTGTGATCAACAGCTCAGTGTCTGGTTGGCAGTTGGTTTCAAGCGGAATGCCCCAAGGATCGGTTCTAGGGCCAGTTTTGTTCAATAACTTTACTAATGACCTGGATGAGGGGATGGATTGCACCCTCAGCAAGTTTGCAAACAACACAAAGCTAGGGGGAGAGGTAGATATATTGGAGAGTAAGGATAGACTTCATAGTGACCTAGACAAATTGGAGGATTGGGCCAAAAGAAATCTAATGAGGTTCAACAAGGACAAGTGCAGAGTCCTGCACTTGGGACGGAAGAATCCCAAGTATTACTACAAGCTAGGGACCACCTGGCTAAGTAGCAGTTCGGCAGAAAAGGACCTGGGGATTACAGAGGATGAGAAGCTGGATATGAGTCAACAGTGTGCCCTTGTAGCCAAGAAAGCTAATGGCATATTAGGGTGCATTAGGAGGAGCATTGCCAGCAGATCTAGGGAAGTGATAATTCCCCTTTATTCGGCTCTGGTGAGGCCACATCTAGAGTATTGTGTCCAGTTCTGGGCCCCCTCACTATAGAAAGGATGTGGTTGCACTGGAGAGGGTCCAGCAGAGGGAAACCAAAATGATTATGGGACTGGAGCGCATGACCTATGAGGAGAGACTGAGGGATTGGGCTTATTTAGTCTGCGGAAGAGAAGAGTGAGGGGGGATTTGATAGCAGCCTTCAACCTCCTGAAGGGAGGTTCCAAATAGGATGGAGAAAGGCTGTTCTCTGGAGTAACAGATGGCAGAACAAGGAGCAATGGTCTCAAGTTACAGTGGGGGAGGTCTAGGTTGGATATTAGGCAAAACTACTTCACTAGGAGGGTAGTGAAGTATTGGAATGGATTACCTTAGGGAGGTGGTGGAATCTCCCATCCCTAGATATTTTTAAGTCCTGGCTTGACAAAGTCCTGCCTGGGATGATTTAGTTAAGGTTGGTCCTGCTTTGGGTAGGGGGTTGGACTCAATGACCCCCTGAGGTCTCTTCCAGCCCTAAGATTCTATGATTCTACGTGCCAGCTGGGCTCTTACTACATTTAAAATACAGAGGAACAGTGATCAGCGCTAGCTGGAACTTCTCAGTCCCAGCTAATACTGAGTACAGCAGCCCCCGCTCATGCCATTTCCCCGCTGTGCCTCTGCCTCCTCTGCTCCCCGCAGAGACAGTGCTATGGGGAACTGGCTTAAAGCCGGATCCCCCCAGCACAGGCTCCTGGTCCGCCGCCCCCCCCCCCCCCGCCCCACCTCACTTTCTGCCTCTCTTTGACAGAGGCAGCAAGCAGGGGGAAGTGACTAGTTGAGTCGCTTCTTGACTATCCAATAAGCATTTGCTTCTTGGATAGCTGACTAGTTGCTAACATCCCTACTTCTTTCTCCACTGACTTTTCCTTGGAGTTCTTTAAAAAAATAAATTAATAAAAGTTACCCTACTTATTTCTCTCCCTATAAAACCTCACCACCACATCAGAGTGGCCCTGGGGACTCGGAATGATGCATTGCCCTATTTCTCTAACAATAAGAAAGGCAACCCCCAAAACATCACCAAAAGAAGGGTCAATGTTGACTCCAAAATTACGTATAAGGTTAAAAGCATCTAATACACACCAGCTGAAATACCATATAATTCAATTTGGAGAATGAAGTGAGAGCCATATGCTCAATGATTTTATAGAAGTCTGCACAGTTCTCATTATTCCCCAATATTTTGCTCACTTCCCTTGGGCATGAGCAATAACTCTGACATTCCAGAAAATGGATTGTTTTTCCAGCTTTGTGGGATGGGTGAGCAGGATGATTCTCAAAAGATAAGTCTTTTTTTTATTTGAGATTAAAACAAGGCACCCTGGTTTTATTAAGACTCCATAAACAATGCTATAAATTGCTTTCTCTGATGATTCCAAACTAAGCTGCCAAGCATGCAATTTACTCAGGCTGTCTTCATTGCTCATGTGCAATATCTGCCTAGATCTGCTGGGAAATAGAATACAGAATGCCTGGTTAGTTTCTTGTTTCTGTGCCTTGGAAACTTCAGTCCCTGGGATTTTTGCTTGCAACAGGTTTATTGTCTAGTTTGCTTCTTTTACTCTCCCAGTCAAAAGCATAGTGACTGTTTTTCTTTGCTGATGTATAGGAAACTGACTATTTTCACTTTCCCAAATACACTGCTGGTGAAAGAGATGATGCTTCCTTACTAACTCTTAAAGGTGTATCCTTGCCGAAGGACATAAACTTAAGGTTATTTCCTAACCATTTACTAGTTATTGCAATGATGGGCAAGTTGAAAACACAAAACAGGGATTAAAAAGAGCTATTTTCAATTCCCAAGATCCTTACGTTTGAGTGAAGACCCTAAATGGAGTTAGGTGAGAAAGGCTGCAGAAACCACTTAATGATAATAGATTATTTCACTAAAACTGACCAGATAAGCAAAAGAAAATTCATGGCTGGGGTGCTGGGAAATAGCTGTGCTGACTGCCAGTTCCCTGAGACCAGCTCCCTTTCCCTTTGAAGATCTCTTCACAACAACTAGCTTCTATTCGCAGTGAGCCTATGTTCTCTGGCACATGAACAGGCAATGCAAGTGCGGGGGAACCTGTCATTGGCTGTGTTCTGGCTTGCTCTCTAATGCAGTGTTTCCTAAATTTATTTGGCCAGGGAACCCTTTTCAACTTTTCAGAATTTCAAGGAACCTCTAGGTTTGTCAAACAAAATAAAAAAAAGAAAACAGAAAAAAGGAGGGGAACCCACAAATGAAAATCACATTCCTTCCCCAAGACCCGATCCCTTGGAGGCCCCATCCTCTCTGTTCCCCTCCTCTCCATCACTTGCTATCCCCAACCCTTATACACTCTCACTGGGTTGAGACAGGAGGTGCAGGCTCTGGGATGGGAATGAGGGATTTGGGTGTGGGAAGGGGTGAGAAGTGCAAGCTCTGGGAGGGAATTTGGATGCAGGAGAAGGGGATGCAGGCTCAGGGAGGGGGCTCTAGGCTGGGGAGTGTTGGGCTCAGGTGGAGGGTTGGGGTGCTGAGCAAGTCACAGACTTGTGGATGTGAGGGTGCAGGAGTTTGTGTTGGATATGTGAGGGGCTCAGGGCAAGGAGGTTGTGAATATGATGGGTTCAGGACACAGATTTATGATGTGTGGATGGTGCAGGAGTGTTGTGGCAGAACACTGAGGATGTGGGGATGCAGGAGTTTGGGGATGTAAGAGGCTTAGGGGGTTCCAGTGTCGGAAAGGCTCAGATTTGGGATCAGGTGGTGCAGGAGTGTTATGATGCTGCAGTGAGATGGGGATTTGGCCCGGTTTCATTTTGAAATAAAATATTATGTCAAACTCAAAAAGTTTTAGCATTCTCTTTATTTATGAGAGGGGCGGGGAACCTGTTTTGAGTCAAGGATCACTGACCCACAGAAAAGTCAGTTGGGGCCACACAAGTGAGATGCAAAAAAACCCCTCCAAAACCCCCAAGCCTCACTAATGTGTTCCCAACTGTGCTGGTGGGGTTGGGGACAGAATGCATGTGGGTGCTGGGACCAGGGAGAGGGTGCTGCTGGGTGGCAGGATGCTGGCACAAGTGGCAGGGTGATGGGGCAGGATGCTGGGGTCAGGGACATGGTCCTGCTGGGCAGTGGGGTGGGTGCAGGTACAAGGAACAGGATGCTGCTGGGTGCTAGGATGGGTGGCAGGGTACTGGGGCTGCGGATAGGGTGCTGCTGGGTGCTGGGGCTGGGGACAGGGTGCTGGGGGTGCTGGGGTGGGTGGCAGGGTGCTGGGGCTGGGGACGGTGTTTCTGAGTGCTGGGGACAGTGCTGGTGGGGGCAGGGGACAGGAGACAGGGTACTCGTGGGGGGTCTGGACAGGGGTAGCTGGGACCAGTACCTGGCAATCCTGCAGCACCTCTGGGTTCCAGGAAGTGCGACTGCACTTCCCCCTCCCCAAACAGCTGGCATGCATGCTGCCTGAATAGCAGGGGCTGTTGCACTCCAGCAACTTACTTCCACGATGCCGTCCTGCGGTGTGGGGTGTCCCAGGGCAGGGAGGGTGAGGGGTGTTCCAGGGCAAAGAGCACTGCATGCACAGTCGGAGCTGCGCAGACCCGGGTCTCCTGACCACCTCGCCACTGCGCAGAAAGGCCGCGGAACTAAATTACAGGGTGCCACAGCCCCAGCTGTTCAGGCAGCGCACACCGGCTCCTTTGGGAAGGGGAAGTGCTTCTCTCCCCGCTGTGGGTCACATGGGGTCACCCCTGTTCAGCACCCCCCTAGTGTGCCAGCTGGGAGCAACTGTACCCCTCAGCCCCCACCTTGCTACGCCTCTGTGTCGCCAGAGAGGAAGGGGAAACAAGTGTGCTGCTTCTTTAAGAAGCTGGCTAGCCAGCACTCTCTCTTTCAGAGGGGGCGGGGGAGTGGCGGCTCCTCGCGGAACCCCTACTTTCGCTTGGGATTCTGCGGAGCACCAACTGGGAAACACTGCTCTAAGGTTTCTACATGAACATTCTTCATTTGCCTTTCAGTTACCTCCTAGCAGGTAAGAGCAAGTAAGCTCTTGTCCAATCATGCCATCCCCAGAATTCTGCCAGTCATCCTTCACTTCAATTATGTGGTCCTTACTGTCTGTCCAGTGCCCTCTGCATTGCCCATGTAGTTTCACACACAGAGCTTACAGTTTGCAGAGACCTTCTATGGCAGCTACGCTACTCCTGATCTTGAGTGAGTGGTCATGGACAAAGGGTTAAGTCACAAGCATTTCTTCCTTATTGCCAAAGAAAAAGCTAGGAGTTTCTTCCTAGTATGGTCAGTACCAGGAATGGAGTTATACCAGCACTTTCTAGTTATGCAGCCTGACAATGCTAAAAAAGAAATGGGGTCACAGAGTTTGCAAACCAACTCTTAAAACTATTTTTAGATTTCTATATAGTTTCCTTTAGAGTGTCTACTGACCCCATAGAGAACTGAGAGCTCATCCTTGTTAATTACACTGAAGCACTCAAGAGTACACTCTCATTTCACATTTCCCTCCCTCCTGCAGCATATGCCCCAAGTCCTCTGAACTGATCCTCCATCTCCTGAGAGAACAAAGGCCTTCCCACTTCTCTCTCTCTCTCATCACCTCTCCTGCTAACACCCTCCCCCTACCACCCACCTCAACTATTTCCTGCTTTTCTTCGCACTACAGTCAAATGCTGCTCCATTCTTTGGTTGCCTCCTAACTCCCCTGGATGTGCTCCACCAATGAGCTCACAGTCTTGCTACTGCCTTGACCAATGTTGTAATTAGTAGCAGAGAGAAGACGAGTTTCCTATGTAACACCAAGCCCTGGGGTTTGGTGAGGGTTTCCTATAGCTAGAAATGGACTGGATCAGAACTCACTTAATGGAAGAATTCTACCCTAATTCTCCTTTGGAGGAACTCCTCATTGACCACTCACAATAGCACTCCCAAGACATATGTAAAATCCACTGAAACCAGTCAAGTCCAGCATTAGCCATCCGGAAACCAGACAGCTTCTGAAGAGTTAACTATTTCTGTAGTAACCTCTTAGCTTAGAGAGACTTAAAACGCTAAATTGGTTTTCCCTTGTGATGTGGGGTTTTTTGTTTTTTTTTGGTTTGGCAAACACAGGGTTTTTTTTTCATCTGTTTTATATGTTCTGCAGCTGAAACTTAAGTGAAATTACTGCCACGCTGTCTCTATGGGGAAGAACATTTTTCACCGTGTAGGCTATCTGTTAAATTTATTAAATTATTTCAGAGTCTACTTGTATCAGAAGATGATCTTACTGGAAAAGTAATATTTTCTATTACAAGTTTAACCTATACAAGACACTGTTAAATTAGTTGAAGGCAGGATAAGAAAAGAAGTCAGCCTACATTTCCAGGAAATAAAGGAAAACTGTAAAAATATACAGATCAGGACAAAGTTTATACTTAAAGGACAGCTCCCCAAAGTGTTCTATTCAGACTATGAAGTCATAAACTACATGAATACACATCTGACCAATTACCGGTCAGTATATTGATTTGTTTCTAGAATATGGGACATTAGGTACTAAATACAGTTATAATGTACAGTTAATATAAGGTTGAGATGGCCACCCTACCTGTAAACATGAACAGTTTTTCCTCTAAAAGATGTACATTAGGATTATTGACGTTAACAGTCAATATTTAAATTATTTAGAGGTGACACGGAGAGAAATAAAGCAACACACAAGTGGTGCCCCCCCATACAGGAGGACACAAACTCAAGGGGAGATTACATGATCTCTCCCTGTGCCTCTTTCCCACCCCACCTCCAGCCCAGGACGCCCCCTACCCCATGCTCTCCTCAGCCCCTCCCCACGCTACATTACTTGTCGGGGGGGGGGGAGGGAAAGTGTTGACTTCTTGCTGCCCTAGATCCCTCCTTCTGCAGCATCTGGGCTGACTTGGAGACTGCCAGGCTACTGTGGCAGCAGGCAGCCCCCTGTCCAGGATCAGCTTCTGGGGACAGTGGCCAAGTGATCCATAATGCCCCCAGGCCCTCCGGCACACTCAGAGGATCTCACTTTCGAAAACAGAGCTTTTGAAAGTGAAAGTAGTCGGGACATGCTTTTTCAGCAACCCGCCCTTTTTCGAAAAGCCGCTTAAACCTCATTTTTTGAGAAAGAGCAGCTTTTCGAAAAAGGGGGGGGTTGCCGAAAAAATGACGTCACGACTAATTATACTTTCGAAAGCTCTGCTTTCAAAAGTGAGATCAGAAGAAGATATGCAAATTCCGCATGCATATCCTCTTTTGAAACTTCAGTGTAGTCTAGACATAGCCTCAGAGTCGGCTCCTGAAAGCTGAAAAGCGCCTGAAGTCTGGCTGGGGAGGAGTGGCAATGGCAGTCCCCTCCCTACCCATGCTCAGTGTCTAGGGACAGGAGATGACTGAACAAGCTGAAGAGCACAGGGAGACTCCAGCTCACGAGCTGCTGTCCCTAAAAGCTGGGCGTGGGGCAGACAATGCTCTCCCAGTCAGCTGCTCCACTGCCCCAGATAGTGTTCCAGGCTGCGTGGCTGGAAGAAACTCTGGCCCCATTCCTTCACTTCTGGCTCTTGGCCTTCCCTTCCTCTCCTCACCCAGGTTGGCTGCTGGGGAGACACCTGGTCCTTCATACCCCTCCAACGGGTCTCCTAAACAGATCCCAAAATCCCTTACTGAATTTCATATCCACAGTCATTGCCTCATTGGGTACTTTATGGGAATGCCATGGGCTCTTTAAGGAAGTGAAAACAATTAGCCAAATCCCTTCAACATGGAACTCTCATTAACTTCAGTGGCTTTGGGGAGTGTATGTTTGAAGGCTGGCTAATTAAGACTCAGTTTTAGTCTAAATTGCTGAACTGTCTGTATGCAGAATGGTAGGGCTGGGGATCATTTCTGTTTCTGTCCCATCCCTCCTCCACAAAAATCACAGAATGTTAAAAATAAATGCTGACCACCTCCCCCTAATATAAACAAAAAAACACCCCTGGGCCTGGCTCTAGCTATCAGAAGGATCAACCCCCAAGGCAGAAAGGGGGTCACTCAGCTCACATGTACATTTTACAGTGCAAGGGTATGGAGGATTTTTTTAGGGATCCAAAGCACTGGTCAATCGTAGCTCTTCATTCACTGTAAGGCACTTTCCATTGATGGAGCTACTCTCAGCAGAGAACCTCACTGGAGACGCAAGTCTGCTATTAGGGGCCATATCACACTGAGGCCCTTTAATGTTACTTTAAAAAAAATAAAATTTCATATCCTATATATATTATTACACACTGCACTGAACGAGACAGGGGAAAATAGTATGTAGTGATCATGTAATTAAATACAGCATCATGATGGATATGCATAAGGTAGTCTAATTAAGATTGTACTTACTTGCGTGCGCGCTTATGTTTTAATAAAAACAGAAAATGCCATCATGGCTCATCAATGGGGTTAGGAACTTCAGTTCCACGACACAGACCTATACTAAATGGAGTGACTGTTAGCAATGGTGCACTGTTATCCTCTACGGCTATGTCTAGACTGCAAGCCTCTTTCGAAAAAGAGCGTCTAGTCTGCAAGCAGTACTTTCGAAAAAGCAAGCTGATTTTTTGAAAGAAAGCAGCGAGTGAGTCTGGATGCTCTCTTTCTAAAAAGCCCTGTTGGCATTCAAGAACACCTTTTTTCGAAAGAGCACTTTCGAAAAAAGGCGTTCTTCCTCGTGAAATGAGGTTTACTACCGTTGAAAGAAAAGCCGCGTTCTTTCGACTTAATTTCGAAAGAACGCGGCTGCAGTCTAGACGCAGGTGATGTTTTTTCGAAAAAAGACTACTTTTTTCGAAAAACCCCCTGAGTCTGGACACAGCCTACAATGGACCAGTCACAAGAGGAGGGATGAGACACGTGCTTTGCCAGTGGATTTCACAGCTATATCTTGATGGTAGAGGAACACAGACACTCAGGGCTCCTAGGTTCAGTGTGGAAATGTGCGCTAGTGATTGCAGATGCTTCTTTGTGCTCCCAGCCTATCTCTGTGTCCTCTGCTCCTATCAACTCCCTCAGCCCTCCCCTCTACCCCAGTCCTATCCACCCTTCAATATATAGCCTTGCTCCCTGGTTCCTGACACTGTCCCTTTCTGTTCGTATCTCTCACTACCCCCAGCTCCTACACACTCCGGTTCTGTTCCTTTTGGCTACGGCAACATCCTTTTTTCACCCCTCTGAATTCCATGGTGTCTGCTCCATCCTTTCCTTTCTTACTAGCTGGGCCCCAGCAGAGAGCCCAGAAGAAACAGATTTCTTCTTCTCAGTTTGTATACCTGTCACGATAGCACCCCAGGCTGCTTGCTGCATTGATGCAGCTGTGACAGAGCAGGCTCAGTTGCTCTGTGGGGATGGTGCAAGCTGAGAGAGCATGGACCATGCCCAGTGTAGATGGGACTCTTTAGCTGCGAAACTCTAGCAAGTCTCTATTAGCAAGTGCAAACTGATCTTTCAAAGGCTTAACACTTTGATAAATTGGACAGTCATGGGGACAATAAAAAGGCACCCTTCCGCCAAATTTCAAGTTCCTGGTCCAAAGAATGGAGGCACTACACGATCTCAACAAAATGGGAGGTGCTGGATATTAATAAAGAACATTAACATAAGCAGAACAACATATTTTTCCTAATCTCATTCCTAAAAATGGCTGAACTGTTTTAGCTATTTCAAAAACAACAACAAAAATTAGCCCAAGACAAACACCTTGCATGGAAAATTTCAGGGTAAAATTTCATGTTGAAGTATGACAAAGTTATAAACAACCAAAAACAGGATCTTACAATGCAAAGTGTAGGGCAAATTTAATTAAGAGGCAGCACTACCTGCATCGGCTATAATATAAACAACATTTTTTTTTCTACAGTATGCTGCTTGCCCCCTTTTACCTTGATTATCAGATGTACTCAGAACACATTTGTAAGGATTCTTTTGTTATATTTTAATACATATTTGCTGGTTATATATTTAATTCTATTCAGCTGTCTAAGATAACAACATTCTGTTTCTTTAAAAATCAGTAGGCCACATTCTTGTCCAGTGTAGCTCCATAGAAGTCAATGAAGTTATGCTGGGTATGAATTTGGCTCTACAACTCTCATTAGTGAAACAGCTGATCACTATTCATATGTCATTTACAAAGGTATAAAATAAAAAAAGTAATAACAGATGTGGAGGCCGTTGGCATAAGCACCATTTGAAGTTGAAATAGACCAGAAAGAAGCCAACAGCAATAAAACTATAATCAAACGTATCTATATTTTATTTAGCACAGACAGATTTATTAAAAACAAAATAGCCAGCCTTACCAGTAATAGTTATGTGACCCTCTTTATGGGCACATTGGGTTTCCTGTAACTGGATCTCTGGGCTCACATCGACCTTGCTTCCAGATAATTGTAAATAAGCTTTGAGAGAGGCAGGTACCTTGACTGTAATGGAACCTGTTATAAATTAAAATGAAAGACATGAATGTTAATATCCAAAGCAAAATATGCAAACAGGATGAGAGTCCCACTATTCTACCCTTTTCTAAGATAAGATGGAAGGGAGGCCTATTTTTGTTCAAGAACTTTCAGCTGCTGGTTTCTTTTCTTACCTCCAGGATAAAAAGTACTCTTGGGGTCACATGTTCTTTCATTTACTGCAAACAGAAGACTGTGCAGCTGTATACATTGTTAATGCAAGTATCTGTCTTCTGAGATGTCTTCCCCTAAAAGCTAGCACTTCACATCCATTGAGGAGTTGAAGCCCCACAATTGATTCTAGATTGCAGAATAGATTACTGTCTACTCCATGGCTATTGTCAATTACATTGTACAGATGATCTGTTAGCAAATTAACAACAGTTTCATTAATCTGCACTACCATGGCCTTGAGATTAAAACTAGAAGTCTGGCCTCTATTGGAACAACAATCCTGAAGTGTTGTCTCTAAGGGTGTGTCTAAACTACATGGCTCCGTCGATGGAGCCATGTAGATTAGGCTGATCGGCAGAGGGAAATGAAGCCGCGATTTAAATAATCGCGGCTTCATTTAAATTTAAATGGCTGCCGCGCTCTGCTGATCAGCTGTTTTTCGGCAGATCGGGGCAGTCTGAACGCTCCTGCGCCGACCTGAAAGCTCTTTGTCAACCTCCCCCTTATGACTCGTGGGATGAGGTTTACCGGGGAGGTCGACAAAGGGCTTTAAGGTCGACAGGGGAGCGTCCAGACTGCCCCGATCTGCCGACAAACAGCTGATTGGCAGAGTGCGGCAGCCATTTAAATTTAAATGAAGCCGCAATTATTTAAATCGCGGCTTCATTTCGCTTTGCCAAATAAACAAATCTACAGGGGGGAGCCATGTAGTGTAGACGTACCCTAAATGTGGACCTACTGTAGAGTTGAAGCTAATAGTGAGGCCACCCATTTGCCGGTCTTAGACAAATTGGCTACGTCTACACTGGCCCCTTTTCCGGAAGGGGCATGTTAATTTCAGAGATCGCAATAGGGAAATCCGCGGGGGATTTAAATATTCCCCGCGGCATTTAAATAAAAATGTCTGCCGCTTTTTTCCGGCTTTTAGAAAAGCCGGAAAAGAGCCCTTTTCCGGAGGATCTTATTCTTTTTTTCCGGAGGATCGGGGCCAGTGTAGACGCTCTTTTCCGGCTTTTCTAAAAGCCGGAAAAAAAACGGCGGACATTTTTATTTAAATGCCGCGGGGGATATTTAAATCCCCCGCGGATTTCCCTACTGCGATCTCTGAAATTAACATGCCCCTTCCGGAAAAGGGGCCAGTGTAGACGTAGCCACTTGGAATAATAAGATTAAAGATTTTCAGTAGCTTTGCTAGGTGCATGAAAACAAAACCCAAAAAACCTTCAAACACATTCTGTATAAATGTTTCATTTTCAACTTGATTCCCGCTTCATTTTTCAAAAGTTTTCATTTTTATATAGCTACATGTACAGTAGGCCCAACTCAGAACATAACTAGTACTTTGACATATTATTTCTGTAACAGTCCTTCAAAGTAATATCCATCAAGCTGCCTGTACAAGAAAATGAAAACAGATACAGGGCTTATTTCTAGTCCTGATCTGGCCAGCACAAGGCAGTCAGAAAGCTACACTAATGAGGCAGTTCTGTATGGGAATTCCAGAGTGACATACCATCAACTTGGTGTCATCTGCACCATAAATTATGACAGGCATAAGGGAAATGGCATAGAGACATTTTTTTCTCCATTCTCAGATCCTGTTAGGTCAGATTCAATGGTCTAACTCATAAATCCTGGCAAACACTCCGTTATTTTGACATTACAGGCCAAGTTCTACTCCACCGATGTGAATAGTTATTCTGGATTTACATTAGTGTAACAGAGAAAAGAATTTGCCTGTTTTGTCTATGCCCTCACTGGAACAGATGTCAGGGTATGTTGTGAAAATCAGTTTATTCATTTATTTCTTTATAACACCTATGAAACACATTTTCTTGTCTCAACAGTTAAACATGAATGTCAGTTACTGGAAGTAATTCCATGTCTGGGTGGGTAGTAATGTGAACATAGTTCTTCCTGCCCCAGGAGATGGAGTAGCTAGTGCGCACACCTAATTCGAATGGCCATGAGCAACCACTTGAAGAAGAACATGATATACCTGCAAGGCTTGAATGTGTTTACTATACCAGGCCCTCCGTCAGCATCATGCTCTTTCAAATGGCAAAGGGGAGAATCCAGCTTTTAAAGGGTGATATTTTAACACATAAAGTTGAGATAAGTTAAGTAGAAAGCAGAAACGAGGCGAGTAATTAGCTCATTTAACAAAATGACCACATGCTGGGGCATGTCTCATCTCTCTGGCTCTGCCCTCCCTTGTGTTGCCGCTTTGCCATTTTAATGTCAGGGCCTCCAAACACAGTAATTCTTTCCTTGGGAAAAGGGCATGGATAAATGCAATAAATTCATGAGCCCCACCAGTTAAACACATCTGCTGACACCTGGAGGACTCTCCATTGAGGAGGCAAAGGACGATTAGAATCCTGGTCAGTTCTGCAGAATTCTATTGGCTTGGTGGGGAAGACTGCTAGAAGAAAGGTGGAAAATGGAAGATTTCCAGAGTGGCACTGAAATGAAAGCCCCAGAGGATTTTGTGGGGTCTATTTTAAATACCATGGTCACCTGTGGTGCTTACTGTGCTCAGAACCATATACATTTTTCTAATGATGAAGTAAATAATAATGCTTATTTTAATGTAACTACTGAAATATACAGACTAGGTAGTTTTACCATTTCATAAAACTTCCCTTTATATCAAAGGTTGCCATAAAATGTTGCAACTTACTAACCTTTCTGGCTTTTCAGATCCACTTTTCTCACTTGATTAACATAAACATCTATTGCCCCCTGATGTGTAGAAGCATGTAGATACCCATCTGATGAATCTGAAAAGCAAGAGAATAAAAGTATGTGTCTGACTGACATTTACTCTGGGATTTTTTAATATTTAGAAAATTATTTCAAACTACGAGCTGGATACAGCCACTGGGACAATGCATTTTTTTGTTTGTTTTTTGGTGTGTTTTTAATTGCCTCTGGGCAATGTCAGAGTACACAGACTTTATGCAGGAAGCCTTTCTCTCTGATCTGAGCATAGAGCCACCTTGTTACTCATGGAAGTTGCCACAGCCAACTCCATCCTCCTTGAGTGGAAATTTTACCATGCTGCAGCACTGCCCTTAACATCACTCCTATACCGGCCCAATCATAACATTTCTAGCTTTGGAATGGGTTAGGGTTGAACTTTATCTCTGTGCAGACAGACAGCACAAGGCCTAAGAACCACTTAAGCCTTCAAAGGAACTCTGCAATAAACCTTTCTGAAAGGTAGATTTCACTCAGAGAGTCACCAGGCATAGGCAATATGGAGCATAACATAACATCCCATCCCCCATACAGCAAAACTCAAGTGATTTAAGTAAATGTTAGGACTTGTAGAACAGTGGTTCTCAAACTTTTTGGGCTCAGGACCCCATTGAAAGTGTTTATGGACTATTGTAACCTAGTAAATAGTCTGGAGGTAGAGGCCCTGAGGTAGTTTCATTCAGGTCCTACCTAGCACTTATCCCCACAGTGGCAGCTTCCATAGCTCCTGTGACTAACATGGCTACATCTCTATTACTGGCTAGGTTTGGCTCTCTCCACTAGAGTTACCACGTAGCTACTATTTGACCGGCCTGACCGGGTTTTTAATGTAATGGATTTACCAGTTTCCAGAAAAATATATTAATCTACTGGATGTTTTGTATGTGGGTCTAAAGATTTGCATTATTATTACAATACACTGTGAAACTGAATGTTAAAAGTCTGTGTCCAGCTAAAGATGCAGCAGTGTTGCTACAAGTGCAGTTTAAGTAAGAAAATATTAATCTTATTTATATGTGTTCTCTCTCTAGCTACTGCAAGTAGCTGTTGGGTGGGCTGTCTGCAGAATTCCTTTGTGGGTGGAGTTGTAGCGGGCTTGTCTTGGGAAGAGGATGTGCCAGGTTTTTTGCATTTCAAAGGTGGAAACCCTATTCCACTCTGGGTGATGCAGCCTCTGGGATTGCAATGCTGCTCGGGTTTGGCTCTGCCCTCCTGACTGCACCAAATTTGTGCGAGTGGAGTTGTGACTTGGTTCATGGGGTTGCAGTGCCACTTACTGCAATTTGGCCTACCAGGGCTCCCGTCATGCTGTTGGCTGCATCAAACCTGAGTGGCACAAGGACCTTAGAGGCTACAGTGCCTGGAGCATTGAGGTGAGTTCAACCCTAACCCATTCCAAACCCTTAATCATTTTTTTGCCTTTTTCTGAACCTTTTCCAATGCCAATATATACATTTTTGAGACGAGGCGACCACATCTGTATGTAGTATTCAAGATGTAGGCATACCGTGATTTTATATGGAGGCACTAAGATGTTCTCGGTCTTAGTCTGTATACTTTTTTTAAGTGATTCCTAACATTGTTTGCTTTTTCAACTGCTGCTTCACACTGACTGGATGTTTTCAGGGAACTATCCACAATGACTCCAAGATCTCTCTCTCATTCCCTACTCTAGGGTTAAATCCACATTATGTACACTGAAGTCCTGCTCCCAGGCTGGACTGGGCAGGCTTCAGATGCTACAGCAATATAAAAAGAGGGAGCCCATCTCATTCTGGGATGGAGGGGAAGGATGTGTGCTAGAAGCTCTTGCTGAGGACCAGCTACAGTCACTGCTACAGAGATTGGAGGTTCTAAGGGCTGGCTTGGACCCCTTGTGACTGACAGAATCCGAAGAAGTGACCTGTGCTATGGACCATCAAGAACCTGAAGCCTCACTGTCTCCAGAGACAATGGGGTAGGGAGGGTGATGGAAAGGTATCTCCTATCTGGCTAAGCTCAGCATGTTTTGGTAGGATTCCCTGCTGAGCTGGTGACAGATCACTTTGCTTTGGCTAGGGCCCCAGGTCAGTGCCTGGTGGAAATGGGTGGGCCTGGATCCCCCTACTTGGATCGCCAGCCCCTGCTTTCTGGCTACTCCTTAGGTATTGGCCACTAGGCCCCACTGCACTGTCCTGAAGGGGTAATCTATTGACTCTGGCTGCTAGGCCATACTGTCCCAAACAATGGAGCTGTCACCATTGTTTTAGTCTTTAGACCCAGTGGTAGCAAGTCTGGAGATGGACAAGTAGAGCGAATAGTGGTGTCTATGCACTCAGTATCCACCCCCTTTTGGGATGGTGGGTGCATACACTGCTACAGCAAGTAATGTGAAAGTCTGACAGAAACCAGTCACTTTTTTATGTTTTGTGTATTCATAAAGAAGATAATCAGTGGGATTTTCCAGAAATGGCTGAACCGACATACATGAGTTAGAATGAAGCTAATTAGAGATGACAGCAATTTGACACAGGGAAGGCTTCTGGAAAACAACATGTTTGATTAGTAGCGGGTAGAAAAGAAGAATCCAAGCATAATGCTCTAAGCTTTCCTGTTTTCTTTTGTGGCATATCTGAACGGGTCTGCAGTTTTCTGTTTTAACTGAGCTCTCAACCCACAGATGTAGCAAACCAACACATCAATTATAAGACTATGTGGGAAGGGAATGCCTTCCCATATGAAAAGCTGCTTTCTTAGAAGGGAAAATATTAGGAAGAAAAACACGTGTGGCCAATCCAGTTCCAGTCAGCTGGGAAACTGCCTCTTTGGCTCATTTAAAACAGCAGTAACAGAGTCGCCTTCACATAACTCTGAAAGGGATTTTGCTGGCACTGGACCATAACATAAACAGTTGACTGAGTACAAGTCCATTTTTACCTACATTGATGCTTCATGAGGGAGTGACACACAATCTAGATTGCTCAGGAGAACTGCCACTAATAGTCTAGGAATAGTCCAGTAAATCACATTCAGCAGAGATTACTGAATCAACCCTTATCTCTTCCCATTCCTCAAATACAGTGTTTCTATGGCCAATTCTTCAGATAAACTTTTGAAAACTCTCCTGGGATTCTCCACCAAGTGTGGCTGCTTCCTCCTAACATCAACGATATTAAAAGGCTGGCAGTTAGAATTCTGCCAGACTTCCACTTCCAATAAAAAGACTCAGTTTTTAAAAATAAGTCTATATTTGAGGCAAAACCCTGTGTGATGCAAGTGCACTCAGAGCTAATCTACTTTGCACAAAATACTCAGTGGTACAGGGACTGTAACGTGGATCTCCCAGGTAAATTACTGAACTATTGAGCTATAGATTTTCTCTGCTTCAGTGAATACTTCAGTATTTTATACAATGTGGAACAGTTTCAATAAAAGAAAGATCCAACCCATTGTGGTTAGGGCATTTATCAGGAAGTGAGAGACATTGGGTTCAAAACCCTACTCTGAAACAGGCAGAGTAAACATGTGAACGTGGGTCTCCCATGTCCTGGATTGGTGTTCTAACCACTGGTCTACTTGGTATAAAGATAGCCCCTCTGTTGCTGTCAATCTAGTAGCATGCTCTAAGGACGCTTCAGAGAATGCCTGACAAAGCATGGACAATAGAATTATAGAATTACAAAATTGGAAGGAACCTCTAGAGGTCAAGTCCAGTCCCCTGCACTCATGGTAGGACCAAGCACCATCTAGACCATCACTAACAGGTTTTCATCTGCCCTGCTCTTAAAAATCTCCAGTGGTGGATATTCCACAATCTACCTAAGCAATCTGTTCTAGTGTTTAACCACCCTGACAAGAAGTTTTTCCTAATCTAAACCACCCTTGCTGCTACTGAAGCCCATTGCTTCTTTTCTTATCATCAGAGGTTAAGGAGAAAAAAGAAGTGTCCCCCACCTCCTTGTAACAACCAATTAAATGCTGAAAGATGTGTCTCCTCTCAGTCATCTTTATTCTAGACCAGGGGTTCCCAAACTTTTTGACACGGGGACCAGTAAATCCATTCACAAACTTTTGGAGGACTGGTAACATTCATTTGCATATTCATTAATCAAATGATGATTATTCAAATAAGTTGTTTCTGGTCCTCCCAAAGCCCCCAGTACCAGCTTTAGCAAAGCTTTTGATATGGTCACCCACAATATTCTTGCCAGCAAGTTAAGGAATATGGATTGGATAAATGGAGCGTTAAGACAGACAGAAAGCTGGTTAGACCAGGATTTCCCAAACTTTTTATTTTAGTTGGAACCCTTTTTTTTCAGTACTGTTTTTTGCAGCCCAAAAATATATACACATAAAAAACAAACTGAGAAAATACCAGACATATAACAGTTTGTATGGTTTGAACTGCCTGGCTGGTAGATGGGGTATCAGTTTGTAGTTTGAACTGCCTGGCTGGTAGATGTGCTCAGGCTGCGTGAGTGTGTCTACCAGACAGACAGTTTGCAACTACTCGAGGGGGAGTGTGTGTGTGTGGGGGGGGGGGAACGAAGGGGGCGCGAAGGGGGGGGCAAAATGGAATCCATGGTGCTTTGCCGGGATCATGTACAGGATGGGCAGCGCCCCCCATCTTCCCCGGCCAACCCCGCTACCTCCGACCTCGCACCCCCCGAGCAGCCCTGCATCCGCGGGCCCCCTGATCTCTCCTAGCCAGACCCACTGCCCCTGATGACTCCCATCACTAGCCCTGCTCCCTGAGACCCCCTCCCAGCCAGTCAGTTATCCCACGCTTCTCCTCCCGATCTCCCCAGTCCAGCCCTCCTTCAGGCAGCCAGTTCTCCTCTCCTCCTCCTCCTGATTTGCCCCGGCCAGCTCCCTACCCCCAACCCTGCCTCCCCCCGCCAACCCCTTACTCCCGACTCTGCCCCCCCCCCACCAGCCTTACTTCCAAGTGGCCGGTTCCCCCGCCCCCCACACTCCCATCTCCCCAGCCAGCCCCACTGCTCCGTCCAGCCCTGCTTCCGGTGGTCAGTTCTCCCCCCTCCTCCTCCCAACCTTCCCCCGGCCAGCCCCGCTGCCCCCAACCCCTGTCCCCGAGATCAAGTGTGTCTGGTGCTGGGAGCCCAGAACATCCAGCTGCATCCTCTGCCCAGCCTGGCCGAGGGCTTGGAGGGCCGGCGCCATACAAGCACTCCGGGAGCTCGGAACACCCCGGCAGCCACACTGAGGCCTGGTATTTTTTTCCTGTGGCCCAGTATCGGGCCGTGGCCCCTAGTTTGGAAAACGCTGTTCTAAACGAAACAATCCCAATTATCAATGTTTCCTCATAGGTCATGTTTTCTATCCCTTTAACCACTTTGTTGCTCTTCTCTGGACCTTCTCCAATTTGTCCGCATCTTTCCTAAAATGTGGCATTCAGAAGTGGACACAATACTTCCGCTGAGGCCTACTCAGCATAGAGTAGAGGGAAAGAATTATTTCTCATGTATTGCTTACAACACTCTCATTAATACATCTCAGAATTATGGTAGGGCCTATTTTGAGTTTGAGGATCTCAGTGTGAGTTTGATTTGCTCAGTGCCAGAGTGTCAGGACTTAGGCAGCTTTATACATGTCCACTGACAAAAATTTAGGTACCTAAGGAATTTAGGCAACAGATAAGTATGGTGTGAGAACTTAGACACCTACTGGCACAGTTAATGCCAAAATGCCTTTATGGCTCTAGAGACAAGTTGGGTAAAGTTATATATTTTATTGGACCAACATGTTAATCTACTGTTTTTTGACAACTATGACGCTGAAAATGTGCCATACCTCTAAGTGACAGAATCAGGTCACAGTCCCTTCTCGGATCAGTGGTTGTCCTAGTCAATGCATGTTGGGAAAGACTCAATATTCCATTGGATTTAAATAAACAATTATACAACACTATAATCCATGCTTTACCATAGAATTATGATTCTGGAAAGGATAATTATGAGAATCTCTCTCTGTTCGGTGATGAATGAGATTAGGCAGAACATATACTACAATAACACTTAAAGTAAACATCTTTCTTTTTGAAAAGGCTGTTGAAGTTGATAACTGTGTTTAACAGGGATGTGAACAACAAGTCGACTAACCAATAAGCAAATGTTTATCGGACAGTTGACACCCTAGTCAACTAGTAGTTTTCTATCAGAAAGAGGCAGCAACGGGAGGAGGAGGAGGAGGAGAAGAGAGGAGGGAAAAAGGGAGTTGCTTCCAAGCAGCAACACCACATGGAGCCCAGGGCCAGACCGTGGGTTTCATGTGGCACTGCCGCTTTGAAATACCACGTGTGGGCTGCAGCCAGCTCAGAGTCCCCAGCTGGCCTAACTGCACACGGTATTTCAAAGCGGCAGCAGTGCATGGAGCCCAAGGTCAGCTGGGGACTCTGAGCTGACCCTGTGCTTCCCGCAGTGCTTTTGCCTTTATTGACTAATCGAATAGTCAACGCAAACTGCATCAATTATTCAATTAGCCAATTAATAAAAATTTAACATCCCTAGTGTTTAAGTCTTCTGTCTTCTCTCAAAAAAGTTAAAGGAGGAAACATAAGAATGGGTTAAACAGAGGCTGAAAAAAAAACTGGATAACAAAATTGTCTGAAAATTAAAGAAGTAATGCTGCAGGAAAAGTATGCTGCTGTATCAGTTAGGGTGTGTCTAGAGGAGTAACATTAGGGGTTTGGTTCGAACTAATACGTCCCGGGGTGCACTTCCTGGTTCGAGCATTTGCTCCAGTCAACCTCTGGCTGTGTGGACGGAGATTTAAGATACACCACTTCGGCTAAATTATGTAGCTGGAGTTGATGTTATCTTACTTTTGCCTTCTCATGTAGGTAGACCAGGCCTACGTGTGCTACAGAAACATAACGATGGTGCTGGAGATACACTCCTGTAAATTTGACACAGGCTACAGGGACAGAAGGGGTTTATCTGTTGCTGTAGGAACTGCACATACCCAAGCAACAGAACCAGGTCAATAGAGGCATTCTTCTTTTGATCTAGCTGCATAGATACAGCAATGGTACTTAGGGATGTGAACTGTCATACTCCTGAGTGCTGTAGTAGCTCTATCAACCTAAATTTTAAGTGTAGATCAGGCCTGAGATGAAATAGATGGCTGCAGGGAGGAGTAATCTTAAAAGGTGTTCTAAATAAGGGTTAAAAAAACCCTACAAAAAACAAAAAACCCAAGGCTAAGATGGAGGACGATAACATCCAAAACACAGCTTCACTTTTGTTGGTGCTGTATGGCAGTTTTTCCTTAATGAACTAGGTAAGGAACAGAAGGTATTACAGAAAACTGAAGAACATAGAAGTTAACAGACATCACACAAAGATTTCTTAATATGATTAAGATTCCAGAAAAAGATCAGCCACTGATTATATACAAATGACCTCAGAAATCCAGCAAGAATTTTTCCAAAAGAAGTCACTATCTCCCACATGCAAAGTACTAGATACAGTAGTGTGATTAAAATAGTGTGGTTTAAATAGCTATAGGAAACACCAAGTAAAGACCAATATAAGTCACAACAATAAAAATACAAGAATTGGGACCTGATACACGCCAGTAAAACATTCAGTACATCAGCACAGAATTGAACAGTACAACTTTACAATCAATTATTTCTCTTCATGCTGACACTTAATAAGCGAAAAATATCTAAGAAAACTTTCGACAGAAATTGTCTTTGGCTTACATCTGAATATTTTCAACAAAACTTTAGTTTTTCTCAAGAGCAATCTTGTTCCCATTAAAATCAGTGGCAAGATTCGCTGGGATTTCAATGAAAGTAATATCAGGGTTTAATTAAGATTTGTTTAAGAAGACACATTAATGATGAAAGGAAATTAATCAATTCTCATTCTGTAAGAGCAAAGCAGAGGATTTAAGCCCTACTTAACTGGCTAGTGGAGGACAGTGGAATAAGAGAATCCTACCATGGCATAATGCCTCTGAAGCAGTTTTTAATGCCATCCATTCTGTTCAACCCAAAGGGAGGGATGGTAGACAGGGTGCCCATTTCCAGAACAGACTTTGGGTTGTTCGTAGTCATCATAAGATAGAGAAGCACTAAAGCTGCTCTGCCTTGTGCTGGGGATAAGGCTGGTATCTGCTGTCATCAGAGTCAAGAATGAGGCTGCATTTGTATGGGTGCTATTACATATCCAGACTTTTTATAATAGTTTTAATTTTAGTCAGTCATCTGACCCAAGCAATTTACTATTGTAGGCTTGCTTAAAACATGAGAGGTTTAAAATTAATGGGACGGAAGAGATCTCCAGCTTATTTTTTTAACCATGGGACAGATTCTTATGAAAACATAGAGCATTCTGTCAGAAATGCTACTGTCAGTATGTTAAATGTAAGTAAAGAGTTATGTAAGACTTCCTGCTAAAGTTACCTGAGAGGGTTTGTCTCTGCAACCTGGACATTACCTTTAAACACTTTGATATGTTCTTTAATTCAAGGGATGCTTTAAAATAGAAGATGAAGCATAAAGGAGACCACTGCATCACAATCTTCTTCTGGTAATTCTTTTTAAACTTTTGAACATTTTAGGGCTTAATTTTGCTTTACAATTAATATTTATTTAGAACTTGATAGTATGTTTATAAAGGAAAGTAATCTTTCAGAGTTACAGATATGATTACATTTCATCATGTATTTACAATGAACAAATGCAGTTCCCTTACTTCATAGCTTCCTCCTTCTAGGAAGGATGAACTAATTAATCTGGATCAAGTAGAAATCTAATTCTTCTCTCAAAATAGTTTAATTCACAACTTCTACTCTGAATTTACATTGATGTAATGAAACACACAATTTATCTCCATGTTTGAAACATTATGAACAAGCTTTCAGAATACAGTGTATCAGGCTTATAGAGCAAAATGGTTTAAAATGTTGGTATTAAGGAACCACAAATTAATACAAATCCATTACCAGGTATTAGTTCATCCAAGACACTATGCTAGGCAAGGAAACGAATCCTTTTTTTTAAAATTCAGGTGGCATATGTTATAAAATATTTTCAGATACATTACTTAAATGAAACTATTGCCTGATGGAGGCAACTTGGATAGGATACTATCTGAGTGTCTGATTACATAGTCACTCTGTAGTTTCAAACAGATGGCATTATTTTCAATCTCCAGAGACTTCAGGCTCACAGTAAAGTGGTTACTACAACTATTCCTGACCTTCTGTTTGCTGATGACTGTGCATTGCTGGCTCATTGAGTGAAGGATGCATAGGAGCTTTTTGATCGCTTTGTTACTTCTGCTCACCGTTTTGGACTCACAGGAGCCTCAAGAACACAGAAGTTATGCCTCAGCCTGTCGGGAAAGAGCCCAGCACTCTAGTGAGCATTGCTGCTGGTACAGTCCTTAAGGCTGTTGACAAGTTCTGCTACCTGAGAAGCGTACTGTCCTCTAAACGTGTATCGTGATGTATCCGCTTGACTAGCCAAAGCCAGCGCTGCCTTTGGAAAATTGACCAAATGCCCATGAAAGGACCATAGTATTAAACTCCATTCCAAGATAGCGGTTTATCAGGTAGTTGTCCTGAATGTCCTGCTGTGTGGTTTGGAGTCATGGACAATATATCATCGCCATGTTTTGAAAGTCGATTAGTTCCGTATGTGTTGTCTGAGGAAGACTGCCCACATGAATTGGTGGGACAAAATTCCTAATACAGAGGTTCTTAAGCTGCGTGGTGTCATGACATGGAAGCAATGCTTATGAACAAACAGTTTCACTGGACAGGTCATGTTATGAGGATGGATGATACACGGATACCAACGATGGTCTTTTATGGCCAGCTTGCTCATGGAAAGCGCTATATCGGCGGTCAGTATAAACACTACAAAGACATCTTAAAGGTCAATATGAAGTCATGCGGCATCTCCCCTCAATGATCTGGAAACTCAAGTTCAGGACAGATTGTCCTGGCGACAAACCATTGTACAGGCTCTTAACTGCTCTGAGAGTCAGTGTATCCAGGCGCTGCAGGAAAAGCACAGGATCCGAAAAGAGCATACAGCGCCTGTAGTTGGCAGCTTTTTATGTGATATCTGTAATCAGCTCTGCCGATCAACGATTGGTTTAGTCGCACACCAAAGGCATCATAGAAGATGAGATCCACTGAGCGATGGCTCAGTCCAAGAAGAACATAGTGACTACCTGAAATGTATATTATAAAATGTGGAATTAGTTTCTCACTTTTTGGATCTGAAGAACTGAAGTGTCTGTGGATTAAATGTTTATCTACATTATAAAATGGCTGACAGTTTTTAAAAGATTAATAGGCTAGGAATAGAACTATTAAAAACTTCTAGAGATGAAAGTTTAATGATTCCTATTACTTAATAGATATATTACAGAAAATATGCAGAGGTCTCAGGCAGGACAGGGGCTCCATCATGCTAAGCACTATAAAACACATACCATTTTGGATTAATCAATTAAGGGACAGATGTGCACTATGCAAGGAATGAGATTATGTACAGAAGCAAGAATAATTAATCATTTTAAGCAACAAGAACACTCATGTTGTAACTGTGGGCTGAGGGACAACTAACAGGTGTGAAAAGCTACATGGTTTGGGCAAAGACATCCCTTAAGGATGAATTTATTAAAGGAGGAACTCTATAAAGAGGACAAAAAAGGAGTTGATAAAGTACAGGTAGGCACTAGTATGGAATGATGACATGTAAATATAGACACGTGAAGGGAAATAATTGAATATGAACAATGTAAAAGTGAAGGATGAATTAGAGCATTACACGAGGCTATGGGAATAAGAGGCAACATAGGAACTTGGCAGAATGAGGACAGGCAGTAGAACATGGTAATATCATGGTACCAAATACATACAAATGATAAAATAATACCACTGCCTCACCAGCATGACCTTCACGTGAAAGAAAGCAGAAAGTAAATATCTTTAATGACTTAAACTGTGCCACAGAATCTCTACGGATGGAAAATCCATGCTTGAACAATAAGAGTATAGAAATAGGGGGGAAAAAAACTTAAAATACAACTAACAAAAATGTAGATGGTATCATGAGCTTTCATGGGCACAACCCACTGGACCCCTTGCTCCATTCATCTGAAGAAGTGGGTTGTGCCCATGAAAGCTCATGATACCATCAACATTTTTGTTAAGTCTCTAAGGGTATGTCTACACTAGCCCCCTAGTTCGAACTAGGGAGGCTAACGTAGGCATTTGAAGTTGCAAATGAAGCCCGGGATTTAAATATCCCGGGCTTTATTTGCATCTTCCCGTCCGAGCGCCATTTTTAAATCGAGTTAACTATTACACCTCGTGGAATGAGGTGTAACAGTTAACTCGAATAAGGGCTTAGTTCAAGTTAACGTTTGACTGCCGCGTGTAGCCGCGGGCAGTTAGTTCGGACTAAGGGGATTTAAAAATGACGCCCTGACGGGAAGATGCAAATAAAGCCAGGATATTTAAATCCCTGGCTTCATTAGCAACTTCGAATGCCTACATTAGCCTCCTTAATTTGAACTAGGGGGCTAGTGTAGACATACCCTAAGATGCTGCAGGACCATTTGTTGTTTACCTTTTTTTCCAGTTACAGACTAATATGGCTACCCCTCTGAAATTTTTAGAAATAGGTATATATTACAAACCATCTCATCAGGATGGTGATTATAAATGCTCAGGGAGATTAGAAAGGTTACAAAGGCATAAACATGCAATAATGACAGAGGATTTCAACTATCCTTATAGAGAATAGATAACCTTAGAAAGAAGGAATGCACAGAAAATTTCTAAACACCACTAATGCCTGCTTCTTGAAGCAGCATATCCTAGAATCCACAGAGAAACAATTCTTGATTTAGTCCTAAATGGAGTACAGGATCTGGTTGAAGAGGTAAATATAGCTGAAACACTCAATAATAGCACATAATGTAATTAAATGTAACATCCTTGTAGGGGGAAAAATGCCAAATAAATCCATCACAGTACTGGCTGCATCTCTATAAACTAGCACTTGGGTCTGGCAACAGAATCAGAAAGTCCTGGTATGCTGTGGGGGCAGGGAGGGAAGGCTGGGAGCTAGGCACAATGCAGGGGGGAGGGAGATACGTGGCCCAGCTGGGCTGTGTCGGAGGGAAGAATCCAAGAAGTCAGGAGCACGGCTCATCTGGGCTGTGCTGGGGGGAGGGGACCAGCCAGAGGGAGCGAGAAATGACCTCCCCTGGTCTGGAAAAAATCCCTCATCTGGGATTAGTCAGGTCTTGAGGGTGCCAAACCAGGGAGGTCCAACTTCAAAAGGTCCCCAACTGATTTTTCTGTGGGTCACACAAAAATGAGGAAGCTAGTTAAACTGAAATGCCTTAAAATTGCATCAAGATTATTTAAAAATACCACAATAGAGATCCAAATTACATGTATATCCCAATTAAAAAAGATAGAGGACCAAAAAAAAAAAAATGCAACTATGCCTAAACAGCAGAATAAAAAGGAGGCAACTGGAGGGAAAAAGCATCATTTAAAAATTGTAAATAAAATCCTATTGAGGAAAATAGAAGTATCAAAACTCTAGCACAGAGGTCGGCAACCTATGCCTTGCGAGACAAATACGGCTCTCTAGGGAGCCAGATATGGCTCTTCTGGAGCCTCAGCTCAGCCCCCCTTGTTCCCCTCACAGCAAGGAGCCCGCACTGGCGCTACAGCTTCATGGCCCCTGCAAGACTGGAACTCCAGCGCAGCTTTCTGCGGTGAGTGGCAGGGGGGAAAATACCCCTTCCCCACCGGATCCGGCATGTAGGGAACAAACAGGCTAAACATGACTCAGTGCAACAGCGTTTTCCTTCCCTCCAACATGGGAGAAACTAGAAACTAAAGATGGCTCCCTGCATACTGATATTTCCTTCCCTCGGGACACACTTCCTGCAGGCCTCCCTACCAACCCTTCCCAGAGGCTTCCGCAATGGGAACGTGTTACATGGTGTCTGCCTTACAGCACGAAAACAAATAAGTGCCCCTAGCACCTCATGCCCGGCGGCCCCCCCCAATCACCCCCCAGCCAGACACCCTCTGCCCTCTGACCAAGCAGCTAGCCCCCAGACAGCTCCTGCCCCCTGCCCAGACCTCGCACCGTCCTACACCCCATCTCCTCACCCAGATCCTGCACCTCCATCCCTATCCCATTCACTGGCAATCCTGTCCCAACACATGGAACCCTTAATTTTTGTCCCCACCCCAGAGCCTAAGGGGGGGTCCACAAAATCCACTAATCCTGGAATCCCAGAAGAGTAAATCTGGCTTAAGGCCTTGAACTTCAGTCCTCCCTGTCCCTTCCCCCACTATGGGACTGGAGGAGTGAGGATTAGGGGTTTTTGGAGGGGTTTTTTTTATTCTCATTTGTGTGGTCCCCAACTGATTTTTCTGTGGGTCAGTGGCCCCCAACACAAAAAAGGTTCCCCAACCCTGCCATAAAGAAAGACAATGTTGAAACCTTTTGTGTTGGACATAATATTTTACTTTATTTAAAAATTAACCCCAACCAACAAGCCCCCAATTTGGGCCCAGCTCCCATCTGGCTGCAGTGTCATAATACTCCTGCATACACATACCCCACACCAACCCTGAGCCCATTGTACACCTGAACCCCCTGCCTTGAGCCCCTCATAAACCCACATCCCCAGACTCCTGCATTCCCACATCACCAGCCCCCTGCCATAAGATTGACAGAAGACAGCCTGAATGCGTGCATGAAGCTGGATTTGACCAGTTATGATGTAAACTTCAAAGAACTGTGGGAAAAGATGCAGCAGCAGAAGTTCCATTAAATAAAGTGAGTATGTTTCATTTATGCTATTATTAATCATGTCAATTATCAATAATATTCAGTTGTATATTTTCAGTCACGCAGATGGGCATTCTTATATGGCTCTTTGTTGACCACTTGTTCTGAATTTTGATGTTGTTTAGTTTGAAAAGGTTGGTTTGAAAGGGCTGCCAAACCTGTTCTAGCAAGTAATGCATAATAAGGCAGGCCAAGAAAGAATTAGCAACTAGCTAAGGACACAAAAACTAAACAAGAAAGAAAGAAAGAGCATGTCCGATGTGCTTTTGCGCAAGAGGGCATCCACACTGCATGGACACTCTTTCACAAGAAAGCTCTGATGGCCATTCGCAGAATGGCCATCGGAGCACTTGTGCTTTTTCCCATAGGGGTTTCTTGCGCAAGAAACCCCTCTGGAGCGTCCATACTTGCCTTCTTGTACAATAGCTGTAGTGCAAAAAGGAGTTATGCCTCATAAAAGGAGGTTTACCTACACCGGAAAAAGCCCTCTCTTCTGCTGTTTAACTGTTGATTTACTTGTGCAAAAGCACATTTGAGGTATGGACGCTCCACAGGTTTTTGCGCAAAAATCTTGCAGTGTAGACACAGGCTAATTGGCATCCCACTTCACTGCAGACAGTAAGGGAGAGACTTCCACACACGTGTCTTCTTTTTAGGTGACAAATCTGAGGAAGTGTCTCATATTGAGGTGTCATCTGAGGAGGTTTTAGAACAAACTCATAAATTACACAACAGTAATTTCCCCAGATCATATGTTATTCACCCAAGAGTTCTGACAGAAGTCAAATATGAAATTGTAGAACTATTAATTGTGCTATGTAATTTGTTGCTTAAATCAGCCACTATATGAGATGACTAGAGGATACTAATGTTATGTAAAAGGCTCCAAAGGAGATTCTAGCAATTGCAGGACAATACATCTAACTTCAGTTCCAGGCAAACTGGTTAAAACTATAGTAAAACACAAAATTATCAGACTCATAGGTAAGTCCAGTATGTAGGGAAGATTCAACACTGCTCTTGTAAAGGGCAATATGACTCACCAATCCGTTAAAAATTTGTGAGGCTATCAACAAGCATGTAAAGAAGGATGATCCAGTAGATGTGGCATACCTGGACTTTCAAAAAGCCTTTCATGAGATCCACATCAGAGACTATTAAGCAAACTAGAGTGTCATGGGATAAGAGGAAAGGTCTTCTCATGAATCAGTAACTTGAAAGACAGGAAACAAAGGGTAGGAATAGAGAGTCAATTTTCACAATACAAACAGAAAAACAGCAGGGTTTCCCAAGGATCTGTACTGCGACCTGTGCTGTTCAATATGTTCATAAATAATCAGGAAAAAAGGGTAAACAGTGAAGTAGCAAAGTATGCAGATAACACAAATTTACTCAATAATCATTAAGTTCAGAGCTGACTGTGAAGAGTTGCCAATGGATCTCACAAAACTGGCTAATTGTGCAATCATATGGCAGATGAAATTTGGTGTCGATAAATGCAAATTAATCTACAATAATTCCTCCTTTTGGTTATTAATACAAAATGATTGCATCTAAGTGAGCTGTTACCACTTGTGATGATCCTTGCTGTGGTGGGGGAGAAGGTTGGTAGAAAGCATCATATAGTAGTGGTCAGGCAAATGTTGATGGGGAGCCCAGGCCCTCCCAATCTCCTAGGCTCTGACCGAGGGCTCTCTGAGGGCTATCCGTGATTTGACAACCAGGGGCACTTAAAATACCCTCTCTGGGCCACTTCCCCTAACATGCACATACACACTCCCCCTGCAACTGTCCCAAGGACGTTGTCTGGTTTAAGACAGACTGAAGGGGGTCCACTCAACAAGTGGTACCTTCTTACAGTTGCATACAACATGATAGCTCCCTCAATCTCAGGATGGCAACTCCCCCCTCCAGGGCCATGTCAATCCTAACTCTTTCCCCTTCTGGGGTAGTGCAAAACAAAGGGAATTAACAAAACAGGGAGTTCATATAAGAGGAAAAAGAGGAATGCTTCCATCTCAGACACGGCAGTCTACAGCAGGGTCCTCTCTCTCCTCAGGGAGAAACCTTTGGGCAGTTGTTTTAGGGAGAGCTTCTGCCTTTCCCTTAGCTCTTCTGATGGAGCTGCAGGATACAGTTCTGTTCTGTTCCCTGATTTCCCATTAAGTGAGCTGTCTCCCTGCCTTTTAATTATTTCTCCAGTTAGTGCATTTCTGACAGATTTAGTGAAGAGGCGCTGGCTTATCTCAGAGTAATTCCTTTATCTCTTGTTACCTGGAGGGAGCCAAGGGGGGCACGGAACTATATGTCCCACCTCTCAAGAAAGAGACCTTGGAATGGTAATGGATAGTTCTCTAAAAACATCCCTCAGAGTGCAAAGAACTAGATACATTCATGGAGGTTAGAGGATTACCTGTTCGGTTCACTCCCTCCGGGGCATCTGGAATTGGCTATTATCTAAAATGGTTAGGGATGCAGCCCGATGCTCCAATCAGACTGCCAAACTGCCTCTGACTGTCAGAAGCTGGGATAGAACATCACTTGAAACTGCCCTGTTCTATTCATTCCTCCAAAGTACCGGTCAATGTCAGTCAGGATATTGAGCTAAATGGAGCATTTGTCCAACCCAACAAAGGTGCTCTTTTACATACACTTGGTTTTGATATTGCTGTGCTTCTCAATGCATGGTTTCTGCCCAGAAGACCATACAGACTAAATTCAACATGATGAGCAAGGGAGAGTATCTGACAAAGGAATGAAGAGGAAGGTGATGATAAAGACTGTTTTGGTAGCAGTATTTGGATAAAGAGAGGAAGTGGACATGAACAGTATAAAATACCGAACAGTAGTTGAGGAGGATCTCCCAGCCTTATTAAGGGGAAAATACCACATTAAAAACCTTGGATCTAATGTAAATACTTGACTACTTAAGATAGGTATCTAGTTCCACATCTGGGTACTCATATTAATTCTTAAGCATCCAAATGTTTATCTGAACCCCAGAAGTAAAATGGGCATCATGACACAGAGCCCAATTTTCATATCGGCATCTGAAAGCTGGTCATACCAGATATTAGGGTTTGAGATTAAAAAAAACAGGCCACAGTTCTGAGCATGTTACTGGAGCTGCTCAAGTTATATTTGGTGTATATCCCCACACAATTATACTGCTGATATTTTGAGCATCTTTTTTGTTTTCCACGAGCAATAAAACGTCATAGAAGAGAGAATCTGCTCCAAAAATTTTTTAACTGGAAATTAAAATTTCAGGTACAAGTCCCATGCACCAATGTCTTAAACAGGCTGGGGGGTCACAATGTCAGGAATGTTGGATGGAATCACTTCTTGTCCTTCAATGTCTGGAGGATGATGAAACAATTGGCGATGAAACCTATAAGAAAATGAGCCTGACTCATTTATTCTTTGCTGAGTTTCCTGGCGCACTCCGTGCCAAGTCTTGCTTTCAAGAGCAGGTCCCTACTTTCTGTAAATACAATGCATAATGCTAGCACTTAAAATAAACTCTGCCTTCAATCCTCAAAAAATCTGGGGTCATTCCCTCCTATTTGAAATAGCACAGCTGGCACATATCTCCCACTTCTCACATTTCCAACAAACCAAACTCAAAATAGCAAACCTCCATTTCAACATTTTAGAGCTGAAACGTAAACATTTCCATGCAGGGAAGCAGGACTTGAATGTTATTTTTTAAATATCTGTAGGATGGTACAAGATAATTTGCCTTGGCAGCAGAGAACACCTAATGGGAACAGGACACAACAGCAAGGAGTGAGTGATTACTAGCAGGACTGTGACAACTATATATTGGAAAGATAGGACTGATACTGAAGACTTCTTTCTTTTCCTTTGTGAAACTTAAGAATTCCGGTGGTACCTTAATGACCATTTTCAGCAGTGACTGAATCAAATCAGAAATCAAACAAGGGTGGGTAAATCTAAATTAACATGTCATTTAAAAGCTGCCTATTCTTTGGTCCAAGTTGAAAGTTTCCAGTTCAGTATTTTCAAAACACATCAAAATTATTTCACATTTGTTAATTACTAATATTGCACTTGTCATTGCACAAATACATGCTGCAAAGAAAAGCAGGCTTCCTTCTTCAGTACAATTATTTCAAAGGCCCAATTCTGTAAGATGTTAAGTACTCTCCATTTGTTTTTAATTTATATTTGGATCACAAAGGAGATAATACATTTCAAACATAGCTCAGAAAGGAATGGACAGATACTATTTCAGACACGACAGAAAGAATGGATGAAGGCAAAAAGAAAAAGGGAGTGAAAATAAAGTAACTTAAATCATAGAACACTAGAATGGGAAGGGACCTTGAGAGGTCCTCGAGTCCAGTCCTCTGCCCTCATGGCAGGACCCAGTACCATCTAGATCATCCCTGATAGATGTCTATCTAACCTGCTCTTAAATATCTCCAGAGATGGAGATGTTCCTCGGTTCCTACTATTAAAGCAGAATTAACAGAGTACTGATTAGCATGATTTCCTGATGCCTCTCAAATTAATATCTTGAAAATAAACCTCTCACACCTCTGTTTTAGTTGATCTTATAAGAGAATAATATATATACACTAAGGATACACGAAGTAGCAAGAGACTAGAGAGTCACTGAGAGATATAATGGGCATATTATTCAATTAACTAGTTTTACCTGATGAATTGCATTCCTGTTTGTACAAAATTATTTACTCTATTACTAATTTTACAGAACCAAGAACAACATTAATTTGCTAATATTTCAAAATATGTGTACTTTCTGAAAGGTAACATAGTGCTGTTGTTAGAGGAAGGTGCTAAGCACTAGAAAACCGAAGTCACTGTGTGAGTTCTAGCAATCCACTTACGCATGTTGTGCCTCTGTTTCCCCATCTATAATAGAAGAAATACTTATCCACTTATGTAACTCACTTTAAGAACTTGAAGTGAAATTACATAAATGAAAAGTATTATTATATCTGACCCAACATCCTCTAAGTGTATGTGAATCTTTAAAAATTTTGCTTTAAAAAAATGGCCATTAAAAAGCCTGAAAAATGAATACAAATGGCTTTATGATCTCTTGAGGGAAAAGTGAAGTGTAACTAATAACTAAGGTATGTAAATCTGAAAGATAAAATGGCTCTCAAGTGTCAGACACTTCTTAATACTTAAAACTGAGCTCAGTTAACTACGGAAACTATTCATCATCTGTTAATGGACCTGGATACTTCCTTGATTAAGAAACTTTAGTTTTGTTAACAATGTCATCATCAATCAGTTCCTTTGACAGAAGGAAAAAAAGGAGTCTGGAAAACTGAGTACAAATTTGTGGTTCCCGTGACTGAGCTTTACGGCATTTATTTCGAAGAAATGCTCATGTTTTTAGTTTGGTTACTATTCTTTTCAGGATTTGATATTTCGAACAGAGTGCAATCCTAGAAGGAGTTTGCTCTGGTAGGTGTTAGAGAAGAAACAGGCAACCCAGGAGCAGATGGGGTAAAAGGAACTGCTTTATTGCCTATGCATATTTACCTCGGACATTCAACACAATGTCCAAGTGGCAACAAACTGGCATTAGTCAAACCCTTTTATCTATTTTAGTATGTTAATTCACACATCTATCACTACTTTTCCTAAACCCTTAGGGTATGTCTACACTACAAAGTTAATTCGAACTAACAGATGTTAGTTCGAATTAACTTTGATAGGCGCTACACATAGAAACCGCTAGTTCGAACTTAATTCGAACTAGCGGAGCGCTTAATTCGAACTAGGTAAACCTCATTCTACAAGGACTAACACCTAGTTCGAATTAAGTAGTTCAAATTAAGGGCTATGTAGCCACTTAATTCGAACTAGTGGGAGGCTAGCCCTTCCCAGCTTTCCCTGGTGGCCATTCTGGGTACCACCAGGGAAACTCTTCTGCCCCCCTCCCGGCCCCGGAGCCCTTAAAGGGGCACGGTCTGGCTACGGTGCCCGTGCCAGGTGCAAACCTGCCAGCACCTAGCCAGCAGACCCTGCACCTGGAACGCTGCCACCCAGCCCTCCGTCTCTTCCTGGGACCAGACTGGCGGCTCTCAGGAGCCTGCCCCGGTCCGCAAGAGGCGGGCGCCCGCCTAGTCTAGTGCGGAGATTGTGTACCTCATCTACGACCTCCGCACTAGGCATAGGAAAGCAGCCATCTAGGGCAGGAGAGCTGCCAGCCTGGACACCCAGGAGCAGGTTTGCATGAAAATCAGGATGGTCCAATGAGACCCCCGACCCTGAGCCTAGAACATAAGAATGGCCGTACTGGGTCAGAACAAAGGTCCATCTAGCCCAGTAGCATGTCTGCCGACAGCGACCAACACTAGGTACCCCGGAGGGGATGGACCGAAGACAATGACCAAGCCATTTGTCTCGTGCCATCCATCTCCAGCCTTCCACAAACAGAGGCCAGGGACACCATTTCTACCCCCTGGCTAATACCACTCCATGGACCCAACCTCCATGAATTTATCTAACTTCTCTTTAAACTCTGTTCTAGTTCTAGCCTTCACAGCCTCCTGCAGCAAGGAGTTCCACAGGTTGACTATTTGCTTTGTGAAGAACAACTTGCTGTTATTAGTTTGAAGCCTGCTACCCATTCATTTCATTTGGTGTCCTCTAGTCCTTCTATTATGGGAACTAATGAAGAACTTTTCTTTATGCACCCTCTCCACACCACTCATGCTTTTATAGACCTCTATCATATCCCCCCTCAGTCTCCTCTTTTCTAAGATGAAAAGTTCCAGTCTCTTTAGCCTCTCTTCATATGTGACCTGTTCCAAACCCATGATCATTTTAGTTGCCCTCCCTTCTCCCACCCTCTTTCTTCCCCTCTCCTACCTCCTTTGCCCAGTCTCCCCGAGTTTCGTTCAATAAAGAGAGTTTCTATTTTTGAATACACGTGTCCTTTATTTTGTATATCAGGAAGGGGGGCTAGGGAGGGGTAAGTGGAAGGAGGTGAAGGAAGAATGGGGAGGAATGGGATATGAGCCCCCGATGGGGAGGACTGGGTGGCTCTGCGGGCTCCTCGGGGTGGAAGCTCTCCTGCAGCCCCCCGATTAACCCCCCCCGGATGGCAGCCTGTGGCAAGTGTAGCCGGGCTGATGGCCGAGTGCTGTGATGTGCCGATTGTGGGCACTCAGGGCACTCCAAGCCAGGACTGCTTTGCAGGCGGGGAACCCCTGAGAACTGTCTGTCCGGGGTGGGGGTCGGGTCCCTTTAAGCACAGCCCTCGGCTAGCCTGAGGGAACAGCTCCACGCTCGAAGTCCTAATCTGATGCCCTGCTGGCACTACTTCCGGCAATCCTTAACCCCGGTTCAGGGTCCACTCAATGTGGACATGCTAGTTCGAATTAACAAAATGCTAATTCGAACTGGTTTTTAGGTCTGGATGCACTAGTTCGAATTAGCTTAGTTCGAATTAACTAATTCGAATTAAGTTAGTTCGAATTAGTGCTGTAGTGTAGACATACCCTTATTTAGTAATGTTAACTCCCGTAAAATAAATATTAATAAGCAAATAATGAATACAATTATACCTGCCCCTAATTACTGTTGATTTAATTAGAAATTCTGTAAACACATTCCCATACTACAATAACAGGCTACAGAGATTACAAAGAATTTGATCCTGAAGATACGTTATGAAGACCCAAAGAGGATAAGGAAGAGACATAACAAAATAGAGCAACTCCATACTTATCTGGTTTCCTAGGCTACAAAAGCAAAGGGAAAGAGCATGTCCAAGGGTAAAGCCTCCTGTGGCTGAATCCTTGCCATCATCCCAGATCCATATTCATTTTACATATCCCAACAGTAAGGTCACTGATGTCACTGGATGCTCCCAGACAAAACTGAAAACCTTTCAGAATTAGATCCATAATTGCATTCATTTATGAAAATGGAAGTTCTTGAGTGTTAAGTATATATATATATATATATATTTTTTTTTTTTTAAAAAGCATGCCTGATTCACAACTGCATTACTCCATTTTTACTTCACTGAAATCATTAGAATTATACTGTCATAAAACTGGACTAACTCAGCAATAAACCAGGCCCAGTAAACCCCTGTAAATCATATGTACTGTTAGGGTTGCTAAATGATCTACCAAAAATACCGAACATATGGGTGAAAAATTTGTGGAGAAAAACAAAAAACAAACAAAAAAAAAAACCCACAACCCACCCACACCGAACACACATACTGTGTAGCTACTACCAAGAGCCACCAAGCTGGAAACAAAGTGGAAGGCTGAAGAGCCTGCTCTGCAAAGCAGCTGCCTGCCACCCAAAGCGGAGAGGGGCAGACCCCAGGGCAACACAATGGCAGGAAGGGGGGCGACAATGGGTAGGAAAGTGACTCCCCCATAGCCAGGTCTTTGGGTGTCCCAGTGGGAAGAAGCAGAAATTCCACCCCAGTCAGTTTTGGCTGAGTGCCAATGGAAGGTGCCTAAACGCAACTACAAAGCACTTGTGGGCTTCTCTCCTGGACTACGGCACTACAACGCACTTGAACAGCACTCAGGGACAGGGCTTCTCCTCCTCCCCAAGGCATCACTCCTCCTTAGACGCTATCAACTGAAGGCTCCTACCGCTGATTGCGCCCCACCTCCCAGCCACTCCCCCCACCCCCACCTGGCTTCTGCATGCAACCAGAGGCTCCCAGCGCCAATCACGGCCCCGCCTCCCAGCCTGGGACTCCCTCTGGTTGCATGCAGAAGCCTGGCGGGGGCGGGGGGAGTGGCTGGGATTCCCAGATGCTCCCCTCGCCTGGCTTCTGCATGGAACCACGGGTTCCCAGCTGGGAGACGGGGCCGCGATCGGTGCTGGGAGCCTGTGGTTGCATGCAGAAGCTGGGCAGGGGGAATGGCTAGGGGTCCCAGCCACTCTCCCTACCCCCGCCAGGCTTCTGTCCGGCGCACAGCCGGAAAAGCAGAAAATAACGGACATTACACGCCTGGTATTTTCTGAATTTTTTTACCAAACAGAGGGTGCAAAAACCAGACTGTCCGGTAGTATACCAGACACCTGGCAACCCTATGTACTGTACACAATCACAAGAGAACATTGAGATAATTCAGCAGTGTTTTACCATTCAAACAAAAATCACTGTTGAAAAGCAGAAACAAGACTAACCCAGTCTTTTCTTCCCTTTAATTTAAAGCTCACTGATTAAAATGGCACTTGAACAAAATGTTTACACTGTTTTCTGAGAAACTGCTACCACTTTTGTCGATGACATAAAATAATAAAATAATGATTTAATATTACTTGCAAGTGACAAATCCCAGCCATTCAGTTTTAATCAAACATAAGACAAAGTAAAAGTTTATGAAGCCACTTGAGCATGTTCTATAATTATATACATAGAAAGAAGATATCAGATACTTCAAAACTCAATAATCTAATAAAGAAAGTCATAACAAAATCCAAAAGCTGAAAGTCGAAGTCAGCAAAATTCAGAATATGTTGTCCTATTTAAAGAGAAAGTAGAACCTACCTACTGTGATGTTTCCTGTTTTGGTTTGGAGGGTTGTGTCACCTATAACAAAAAAGCAACAGTGTGTTTTTATGATGTTAGAGAAATTTATTTCATTATTTTATACAGTACACTCAGAGGCTGCATAGATCATCTGCATATCTGGGGTCCTGCTCTAACGACCATAAGGCAACTGCTAGTCTACATATTTTTATTTGGGTTACACATAAAAACTAACAAATCATTACAAAATATATACTTAATATTCATAGAGTTGTATTCTATGAAAAATCTCAAGAAATGCAAAAAGGAAGTAATAAAATTTAAAAATATGTAGATATGGAAAACAATTGATGTAAAACTTTATGAACATATAGACAAACAAAAAAAACCCAAAATATTTAATGGTATAAAGTACTTTATTTTTATTTTGTGCCAGGGATTTGGGGGAGGGAAGGTGGCAGTTGACTGCATCAGCTATATGGTTGGCTATAGTGATATACAGGCAGTCCCTGGGTTACATGGATCCGACTTACATCGGATCCCTACTTACAAACAGGGTGAGGCAACCCCACACTAGCTGCTTCCCCCCAGCAGACCAGGGAGACGCGGAGCGGCTTGTCTCAGCAGACACTTCAGCTTGAGAATAAAGGACTGAGGGAAGTGAGGTGTGGGAGAATAAAACTGAGCTCTGGAAAAATGTTTGGCTAGAGTTTCCCCTACAATATGTACCAGTTCCGACTTACATACAAATTCAACTTAAGAACAAACCTACAGTCCCTATCTTGTACGTAACCCGGGGACTGCCTGTAATTGTATGTGTAACAAATATGACATAGATAGCTAACCAAAAATAGTTTCCATCTTTCAATGGAGATATTTTCCAAGTTGAGTGTGGGTGACTGCAATAATTCCCCCCCCCCCCCGCCCCGCCCCCAAGAAGGGTTTTTCTATTTTATTCTGTAGGGCTTGTTATTAAAAAAAAATACTGTGGAGTCATTGCACATTACACATTGCTGTTCCCTTCAAAGTTCTCTTTACATTGGAACCCAGTGTCAATCTGTGCAACTAATCACATTAGCATCTGCTGCCGTTTGAAGGAATTCAGTGAAATGAGGATCCAACAAAGTCATAAATCTGCTTCTGGGCTTCCCTGGCTGACAACTCCCCTGCAGGCTCTGCGCCAGCTCCTATGGCTAGCCCTATCCACCGGCCGACACCCTTCTCCGTGGGTTCACCAGGAGGCAGAAAGCAGTGCGGGCCAGAGGACTCTGGAGAGGCAGGGAGTGGTCATGCAGCCAGTGGCAGGAGAGAAACGGTGGTTCAAAGTACTCCTGTTTTCCAGCCACCAACTGTGCGGTTGCTCCCTGCTCCTTCAGGGCTCATCTAAACTACACTAAAGTGTCGAAAAAGGATATGCAAATGCTGTGGGAATGAAAGTTGTTTGGACACGGCTTTTTCAGCGATCCCCCGAAGTGTCCTCTTTTGACACTTTAGCGTAGTCTAGATGAGCCCCCAGAGTCCTCCAGACAGCAGTCGAGCTGCTCCTGTGACTCTTGCCTGCTCCCCTGCTGAGGCTACAAGTGAGAGTTTGTATGTGCAGATGTTCATAAATCAGATGGGTCTGTACTTATTTCTACACAACAAAAAGATATATATATATATATATATATATATATATATAGGGCCAGATTCAGACCTGTTGCAATTAGTGAACTCAAATGGAACTGCACCCACTCACACCAGCTTTGAATTTAGCCTGTAGTTTAAATTAAAGAGATACTTGAAGAACATTAAGCATTCGGAGATCAATGAATTTCCACAAATCACATTAACTCAACCAATTCAACATGTCATCTGGAAGGCAAAGAGGAATTGCTATCTGTGCTATGTTGTGAAATGTCTATAGAATGTATATAAAACTGACTTAAGTTATGTGATTAATTAATGCCAATATTTAATCTTTCAGCTAACTAATCCTGGAGTCTGGATACATCAGAGAGGGAGCAGATACAGATACCGACTATAGTTAAATATTGAAGCAAAATGCAGGACAATGTAGCACTTTAAAGATAACAAGATGGTTTATTAGATGATGAGCTTTCGTGGGCCAGACCCACTTCCCGATCAAATAGTGGAAGAAAGTAGTCACAACCATATATACCAAAGGATACAATTAAAAAAAAAAAGAACAAATATGAAAAGGACAAATCACACTGCAGAACAGAAGGGGAATGCGGGGGGGTAGGAAGGGGGAGGAAGGAAGGTAAGTGTCTGTGAATTGCTGATATTAAAGGTAGGGAGAGTGGGATGTTTGTGAGTTAATGGTATTACAGGTGATAATTGGGGAAACTGTCTTGGTAATGGGTGAGAAAGTTCAAATTCTTGTTAAGTCCTTGTTGGCAAGTGTCGAATTTTAACATGAATGACAGTTCAGAGGATTCCCTTTCAAGTGCAGATGTAAAAGGTCTTTGTAAACCATCTTGTTAGTCTTTAAAGTGCTACATTGTCCTGCATTTTGCTTCAACTACCCCAGACTAACACGGCTACATTTCTATCACAGTTAAATATTGGTTTGTTTAATCTGCACTATTGGATGTGCTGTTGTGGGGAAGTACTACAAGTACTGCACTCTACCAGCTTTAATAGATCATTGATGATGGTGACTTAAAGTTTTGATTATTTCTGTTTTCCCTCAACATTAATTAGAACCTTTTCCTACATTCCTAAGTTTTGTTTATCTATAGATATTATCTCAGGGTAAAAGGTCATCTTGAGGACAAACTCAAGATGTAGCTTTAGGGATGTGAACAATGGCATCATGTTTCTCTTTTATTTTATTGATGCTCCTCTGAATTCCTGACTGTTTTAGGCCCATAGGGGGACAAGGCACATGAGGATGCACAGGAAGGAACAGAGTTTCCAGCATTCCTTCTGAATTTGGTTTTCTATTGGGAAGTTGATGCTATTCAGACATATGTCAGTGAAGGGGTTTTTGCACAAAACGGAAACGTCCACACTGCTTGTTTTTGCACAAAAACGGATCAGAATAGATTATGCAAATGAAGCACCACAAAATGCTAATCAGCACTTCATTTGCATTGCCTCTTCCAGCAAAACACGTAATGTGGACGTAGCCTCAGAGAAATTAAATTTTGGAACAGCATTGGGGGCAAAAAAAAAAAAAAAAAAAAAAAAAAAAAAAACTAACAGGCTTCAAGATTGAGCCTGAACATTTTATTGGGGGGGTGGGGGGGTGGTATGATGAGACTGCCTACAATGGCATATAGATGATCTGTGACTATTAGCAGCAAATATTCCCAGTATCCAGTTATGGGACATTAGATGGGGAGGGCTCTGAGTTACTATAGAGAATTCTTTTCTAGGTGTCTAGATGTTTGGTTTTGCCCACATGCTCAATGTCTACCTTATTGCTATATTTAGAATAGGGAAGGAATTTTCCCCCAAGGTCAGATTTCAGAGACTGAGGATTTTTCATCTTTTTCTGCACCTTAGGATACAGGTGACTTGCAGGTTTAAACTAAAGTTAAATGATGCTTCCTCTGTAACTTGAAGTTTTTAAATCATGCAACTCAGTCTGAGATTAGGAGTCTATTACAGAAGTGGGTAGGTGAAGTTTCTGTGACCTACAATATGCAGGAGATCAGATTAAATTATCACTATTGTCCCTTCTGGACTGAAAGTCTGAGTCTACATTACATGCTAACTCCTACCAAGTATAGGTACTCTGAAATAGTTTAATACTGTTGCTTTTTAATGCAATGTGTTCAGGTAGAGTCTATCAGATAAAGCAAACCATGACAGGCCATGACATTGCAGTTTAAATTCTGGAGAATTTCAATAATTTAAATTACTTGATTTAAAAATTATTTATTTAAATCAGGTTGAGGCTGGTTGTCATGATTACAAGGCAAGCTGCACTTAGATTCCTTTTAGTCTCTCTCAAATGCATCCTGTTGGTGAGTTGTTGCCACCTTTATGCCTCTGTCTCTGGGACTAACTATGTGATTTTATCACATGTAAACTGGATCTCTAAGCTGCAGAGCTGCTCTTTACCATCTGCATTTACCCACCAGGTTCAACTGGGTTTAGCACCTGCAACCTCCAGAAGCCTATGATATAGCAGCTGATTAAAGTGACTCGAAACCAACTTCTTCAAAACAAATAATTATTTACTCACTCTACCTACACAGTAAGCACAGCAAATAGATAAAACAAAATAAGGCCTAAATACATTTCCTCTTACCCAAACTTTATCTTTCCTTGCAAGCTTTAATGGGTTTCACTCAGCCCAGTAATCACCACCCCTGAGTTGGGGGAAACAGTGTGTTCTACTGAAGTGAGCTCTCGGGCTCCATCCCTGAATCCCCATCACTGCTCACTGACACTCACCAGGAAGTCCTCGGCTACTTACTCAACCCCCTTCATTATTCCTCTCCTTCTCTAGGCCAGCATTTTTAAGGTTTTATAATTCCCTTTTACCCTATTTTATCCTGGTAAGAGTAAACATAGTCATCTTAATTGGAGCCAGGCCAGAGATATTTGCCATATATGTTAGTTATAAAGTACCAGTGACAAATACCCCAATGGGTTTGCAATCTAAATGTTGCAGTTTTGTGTTAGTCAGGAGTCCCAGGAAGCAACATTTATTAGAACTAAAAATAAAAATAACTAATGACAATTTTCAGATGAAGGGAAATACAAAAGTGAACAAGTGGCAAAAAAAAACGCAATACAGTTGAATGTAAAAACTATCATTTTTTATAATCTCGGGTGTTATTACTAAAATAGAGGAATATATTATTTCAAAATGAGATTTGCCTTAATGTTCCACCATCAGGTTAAAAATGTGTGTTATAACATATGCAGTATATAAACATGAATATTCCCTTGTCTGCTGTGCTCACAAAATAGTACTGTTCTATAAAAAGGCAAAGCACTCAATGAACTTAGTCAAAAGCAACATTTTACAAATAATTGTTAAAAGAGCAAGTATTAAGAGTGCTACAAACATGTAATGTAGAGCTTTATGAAAATAAGTATGAAGTTAGGTAAGAGCTATTTGTTTAACCTGGATACAGCTCTATTTGCATTCATGCTGTTTCTGACTAAAATTACAACACAGTTTTTAATATGTGGATTGTGAAAGTGATTTACCTCCATGTATGGTTGTTACTGTTTCAATTTTGGGTCAAAACAGCCAAAATAAACTATTCCTGGAGACCCAAGCCCTGTTCCACCTTAAGAACTTCGAGTTTTTAGAAGACTACTTAGTAAAAGTCATCATATTGGCTTAATGTACTGGACAGCAACTAAATATAGTACTTATGTAATTAAATTGATTTATGCCTCATCTGTTGCAAAGGCTGGTTCCATTATAAAACCTGGAACTTCAGTCAGAAAGTTTATCAATCCATGTTCCAACTAGGAACAGATTTATTTGGGCACAAGCTTTTGCGAGTAAATAAAAATCACTTTTTCAGATGCATGGAGACAACACGTTTACTCACAAAAGCTTATGCCCAAATAAATCTATTAGTCTTTAAAGTGCCACAGGATTCCTTGTTGATTTTGCAGATAGAGATTAATACAACTACCCCCTGACAATAGTCCATTTTCCACTGTCTATAACTGACAAAGGAATTGGCTTTTTTATAAAGAGCAGAGGGAGATGCAGCATTTCTGATGTGAGGTAAAAATCTGCAATCTCTGGAATTACAGAAAGTTCTTTTGGTGACCTATAGCCACCAGCATATGTAATTTTCCACTGCTGGTACATGCTTCCATTGGTCTAACTCAGCTGCAAAAATCACTACAAACACATCAAGAACACAGAGGAGATGAGGTGCTCAAGGGGAATTCTGGGGAAGTATGACTCAGGTACAAGTTTCAACCACCACTATTACTAATATGAAAAGACCCATATTAGCTATCCTTCCAATCCTGGATGAAAAACATTTGGGGAAAAATATAACATTTGACCTGATAAATTATAAATTGGCAGTGTTCTAGATATACAGGGCGCCAGCACAAACTTGCAGAAAACACTTCTAATAAAAATAGTATCATTTTAAGTCATCATAACCAAATTGTTCCCAAAAGTCTTGTTAAACAGGTTAACCCTTTTGATTTCTGTAAAGAGAAAAAAACACCAGATGTTTTAAAATGAAGTATAGTTTTATCACTGATGTTCCTTTTGTTTGTTGTATTTTCCACTATTTAATTCTGTAATAAGTTGTTAATTTATATCCCTAAAAATGTAGAATGTTTTTTCTTTATATGATTTTTTCCTTACTATAACAAGCTTACTTATGGAAGTATCTTTAAAATACAAATTTCATTTACAGCAGAAAAACTAATTAACTTGTCTTGTATATGGTGATCTCATCATTTTAGCATCTGCTAGTGTTAAACTATTTGAGAGTCTGGTTTGTTCAGCTGCTGTGTCTGCAATTGATTACTTAGGGCCCTAGTCTCAAGGGAGCAGTCATTTTCTTTTTATAATTTACACTAAAGATACTGCACGTCTGCTAAATTCCAGACTGTATTTTGCTTTTCCTGTCTTACCATGAATACTTCCCAGTAGAATATCACCACCTCTTGAAGACAGAAATGAAGATTCTGCATACAGATATTTGGTTTTCAATAAACCATCTTCAGTAGAAATGTTAATAGATGTCCCCTGTAGTTTCTCTATATTCACACTCTGTAAGAGAAACAAGCTAAAATAAGCACTATGGAAACATGCCAAGACCTTCTGAGAGAAAACAGAATTACATGATATGCATTTACCCAGGGTGTGTTTATACTGCAGGACTTAACTCGAAATAAGATACGCAAATTGAGCTGTGTCAGTTGTGTAGCTTATTTTGAAATAGGGAGTGTCTACACAGCACTTATTTAGAAGCAGAGCACTCTTCCTCTGACTTTCCTTATTCCTTGTACAATGATGGTTAAATGAATGGAGATTGCCTATCTCCTAGAACTGACCCATGGAGTCCCAACCCCCTGCCTTCACAGCAAGACCAAGTCCCATCCCTGACAGATTTTTTTGCCCCAAATCTCTAACTAAATGGCCTCCTCAAGGATTGAACTCACAACCCTGGGTTCAGCAAGCTATCCCTCCCCCATCACTAGTTACAGAAGTCAGAGTAAGAAGTCTTCCAGCTTGACAGTATTTTTGACAGTATTTCCAGCATATAACTGACAGTCACAATCCTTTATAGCAGGAGACAATTAAGTTTCCACCTCCACCCTGATTTGTGACTGACTGGTAGCAGTTTGCAGTTGCCAGCTTTCACACGGCAAACGCCACTCACTTTCCCATAGCGGGGGCAGCTCTCAATCCAGTGTCCTTGAGTCACAGTGCTGGGGTGACCTCCCCACACAGTTCCACAAAGGTATATTTGTGCATCCTAAAGTTCTGCAGCTACCGCTTATCATCCCTTGCATGCATCACGACATGACCCCACTGCTCAGTGCTTGTTTCCCAAACCCAGTATTGACAGTTCACTATGTACAGCTATCCCATGAATGCCAGCAACAATCTTAATTTTTTTTTACATGGCACACAGAAAGACAGGCACCATGGATTCACTTTCTGTTTCATAGCTCATGAAATATATCGGAACCAGCCACATTGTGTTCATAATGCTGATCGCCAGATTGGTCAGCAGGTCAGGATCCATGCTTTCAAGCAGAGGTGGCAGGTGCATAGTTTACATAGGGTTGTTTAATAAAAGGCAGGAAACAAAGGTGGAAGCCTATGGAATGATTTGGGACAGAAAGAACTGCATCATAGGACTGTGATGCACCGCAGTCGGTTCCCAGACCTCCCAATGGTAGAGGATGGGGACTGGCGCATGGTGGGAGACTGACATGAACATTCTCTATGTTGATGCAAAAGCATCAACTGCAGGTGCACTCCACTGACAGAAGCAGAGTTGCATGAACATGCACAAGTGATGTAATTATACCACCTTACAATCATTGACAAAACTTAAGTCAATTGAATTCTGTTCAAACACTTCTGTTAGTCTATGAGGTGCCACAGGACTCCTCGCTGCTTTGACAGATTCAGACTAACACGGCTACCCCTCTGATACTTGAATTCTGTAGTGTAGCTATGCCTTCGTTTCTTGATGTTGCAGTGCTAGTGCAGCCAAAGCACTGGTGGCCAGAGTTCCTGCAAAGGTGCGCCATGCACAAAAAATCTTCCCCTGCCCACCTCCTCTGGAGAGCAGTGCAGCAACTCTCAAATGGCAGGTGTTTGCTCCAGTAAGCAAGCCGAGCTGAGATGGCATAGTGAAGGAGCCTCAGGGGTAGGGGACCCAGGACCTGTTGCAGCTGTGTGGCAGAGAGGCCTGCTCCGGTGGCCGTGGCTGCCACATGGCAGGGGGGATGGGACCTGATTCATGGGGGGGGGGGGAGGTCTGCTCCAGCAGTCGGGAACATGTGCTAATAAATTGGGTGCCACAATGGCACACATTCAGACCAGCGCACATGACCTCAATATTGGTGCACAAGCCAAAACTTACTCAGCTCATGGTTGGAAAATCTTAGAAGGAAAACTGCTAGTGGCCCTGGGCATTTTAAGCATCAGATCATTGACAGTCTCAGAACAGGACATCATGTTTAAAATATTGGTGGTCAGCTGAAACCCTAGCTACATTAGACAATATCATTGTTAATATCAGTGGAACAGAAATATAGGCAGCAAAATTTTAGGGAAATGACATCCTACTAAGCACAGAGCCTGAGCGTAAACTGCTGCAAAGCTGCTTTCTTAAATATGCAAAGAAAGCCTGAAAGTTCAGAGAGGTGTGAAATACAGATTGGACCTTGCTGGCCTGGGACCCTTGGGATCTGACTGGTCCCAAATGAGGGGATTTGCTGCACCAGAGAAGGTCCCTCCCCTCCTGGCCTGTGCTGTCACCGGGATAGGGCTCTAGCCTGTCCCCGCTGCTGCCTGAGTCCCCCCAGGGCTCTCTAGATGCTGCCGGCTTGCTGCTGCTAAGGCAGAGCACCCACGGCTGGAGCCCCACAGCTGCCTGGTTTCATGGCCGGAGCTCTCAGCCAGGTCCTGAACTGTTCAGCCACCTGTTTATGTGGCCAGGGCATAGCTTGTAGCCATCTGGCTCCGTGGCTGGGGCTGGAGTTGCACAGTCAGGGCTGGGGTGTAGGGCTAGGGCTGGAGCTCCACAACCAGGAACAGAGCTTCCTGGATGCTGCCGGGGCCAGAACTCGCTACTCTGCCTCCTGTCCTCCCCCCGCAACACACAGTGGGTTGGTGGTGTCCCCTAATGCACTCCTGAGCCGCTGCCAGACTTCCCTTTTCCTGGGCTCTGTGGTCCACGAACATCCAAGGTCCATGCAAGACCACAGTTAAGGGAAGTACAATCTATACCACGTTTATCATTATGGGTCATTAACTTCATGTGACTAGGTATATTTTTAGTGATGAATTGTTTATCTTGTACGGATTTTTGTCAGAGTATGACTAGTTTTTTATTAAGTAAATGTTATACAAGATCCTAGCAGTGTAAATTAGCTAATGACTCCCCATTGAAGTAAGTGGGATGTTTTCACCAGTCAGCCTACAAGAAATTCTTGAGACTAGTAGCCATTCTAAATGGCCACATCCTCCATGAACTTACCAATTTTTTTTTGGACTCAGTTATACTTTTTTAGATGCATTAATTCAGCCTTGCCTCATTTCACCTATATGCAGAGTCAGTTTTCTTTAGGTGGGCAAGTAAAATACCATTCATTCATTCATCAGTTCAGTATAGTAAATGGGAGTGAGTAGATTTCCTGACTAGGCAAATTTTTATGACAAATTTGTAATACTGTCTTAGTTTCCAAGTTTAAATAAAAAAATCATGAAGAAGCAAACCATACTTTCTTTTTTATTTTTTGCTCTCATTCTTTGTTTTATAAGCACCTTGACCATTTCTTCATTTTTGTCCAATGTTTTAGAAAACAACTCCTTTTTTGTAGCTGAAATCTTGGTGTCCAATTTCAGCCCAGAAGAAATTACAGAGAATAGCTAGAAACCCCTCACATTCCTGGTTTATAATGTAAATGCTGACAAACCCATAACCACATAATGATGACTACCACTAATGGAACAAAAGTGTAACAGCAGCACACATGGCAGATTAAATGCAGCCTGATTACTAACAGAAACTGCTATTTGAGAAAAGCTGAATATCGCTCTAAAAACTGGCTGCCCAAATACTTCATTAAGAAATGTTACTCTGTAGATAAACATGATCAACCAAATTCTTTTTCCAGTGTCACAGCTGTAAATTCATAGTAACTCTACTGACGACCTATGTAAGTTACTGTGGATTTACAAAGGCGTTACTGAGCAGAGAAGTCCTCAGCTATATTACAGGCATTTAAGAAAATATATTTCCAAATACTAAAAGCTGTATGAAATTATTTGAATGTTTTATTGCTTCAAAGTTATATTTTAGTACACCATTGATGTAAAAAATAGTAACATTTCCAAGGTTGAAATGCACCAATTGTATTACAGTAACTTTAGATGGAACATGACATGAATTGTCACTACAGGCTAACACATGAAATATGAATGTATCAGAGGGGAATCAGGCACAACACTGTAAAGCCAGTAACTCCAGAGACAAGTTATATTCTCAGTTACAGCAGGGTAAATTTGGAGTAATTCTACTGAATTCGTGGATGTAAATGAGAATAGATGATGACAAATGACTTACTTATATTAATCCCAGTTTACACCAACATATATGAGAAGAGAGCCAAAGCTGGCATGTTATAAAACAAGCAACTCTGCTTTGGCATAGGTCCCCTAATACTATAGTGAATCTTACTCCGTATGAAAATGCAAGGGTCCCAATCCCCTCAAGTGAGGCCCAGGTGATCTTAGCACAGGAAAACGACGATAGGGGCCATGGTAGTTGTAAACTATCTTTGTTACTCCCTCAGCCTCCTACACTGTCAGAGGCCTCGGAAGTGCTTTAACCTGGCCTCAGAAGAACAATGACATTAGCTAAGGATTATGACAGCGCCATAGTAAAGTCAAGCTGCATCCTTCTCCCAGAATACAGTATGCTAAAAAGCCAGGCTGAGGTGACAGAGTTCTCAGCTGTCTAGGACAGATTTAGAGCCCCTTTGTACCACTGAAGCACGGGCCCACATCTGGTCCATGGAGTGGAAGCAGTACAGAATACTGAAGGCAAACAAAGTACAATGGCATGAAACCTGCCTTATGATGCCATCTGCTGGAACATATGAATTATTTCTATCTTAAAACTAGTTTGCATTTTCAGTTCATACCATATGATTATTATTACATTACATTTGCCCATTAAGCATTTTACCCAAACAACTTTCCAGAAACATACAAGCCATTTTTTGCTTTAGTTTTGATTATTGTACACGTGGGGGATGCGGCAGACAAGAAGCCTGTTAGGTTGCTGGCTGATATCCTCCCAGGTAACCCCATGTAACCCAAACCCTCTTCACCCTCCACCCCTCACTCCCAGCTTCTTTCTGCACCCAACCTCCATCCTGAAACCCGCACCTCCTCCATTAATATCATGAAAGAGCATGGCCTATGACCACTTACGAAATTCTTGGAGTAGCCTCCCATCAAAAATTATTGCTCTCCCCTGACAAATACTTTATCTGATTTTCAGAAATGCTCAACTCTCCTTAACTTCAGTGGAAGCTGTGGGTGCTCAGCATTTTCAAATATCAAAACACTTTTAATTTGGAGCTTAAATATCAATTCAGATGACAATTTTAGGCACTCATATTTGAAAACACTGGACCATTTCACCCTAATATAAGTAAGCACAACTAAGCTGGAACTGACAGAGTTGCATCTACTTATTCCATAGTTAATTTGTTCCTATGTTAAAATAAAAGGAGACTGATTTTTATTTTTAATATTAATAAAAACTAGCATTTAAATCCACTATGGTAGAATTTACATTTATAGATTGACCTCATATGCAAACTTTAAAATGGAGCAAGTTAAATAGTCAAAGATACAAAAAGCAGTCTTATCACTAAGATATCAAATTTGAATCTTAATGTATTAAATTAACTGACACCTACTATATATTTGAGAGAGTTTGTAGGTCTGTTTGTTCAAGAACTCCTCCTAACTTGTAAGAGCTAGAACCACCAAATTCGATATACAGTTTCCCATCATAACTTAAAGCAAGGTAAGGGTTTGGTTGTGCCAGGAAAATGAGATGTGCCTGGGATAGGATTATTTCTTATAGAACAGAAAGAGAGGGCTCTGCTAAATAACAACCATATGGGTGCAGCAAGGCATATAAGATGGAAAGCAGGGACAGTTATACTATATAATGACCACAGGGGGGCAGCAAAGGGCCAGAGACTGGAACCAGAACAGCTACAAATATATAGTAGATAGCTGTCCCTTTCTCACTGGGGCAGCCGGAGGCAAGGGTGGAGAAAGGTACAGCTATCTACTAAACTCTCTCAAATATATGTCTGTCAGTCCCCCAGCCAGAGGACATGCACATACACTCCTCCTCCAGCTGTGCCCTCTGCAGCTGTAGCAGCCCTGGAGAGGAACTTCTCACCTGGCCCCAGCTGCTTCAGTGAGAGAGGGCTGGGGTTGTCCAGGGGCAGCCTGAATACCAAACCCTTCATCCGCAGCCCCACTCCAGAGCAATGATTTAAATGAAGAAAATAAAAAAAATAATTCAGCTAAGGACCCAAACAACGCTGGATAAATCTTTTAGTACTTTTTATAAAGACAAAGTAAGAAATCCTGAATTCTAGCCTTTAATCCAGCTGGGCTGGAGCAAAGAGGAGGAGCTGCCCAGCCAGCTGGCCGGGGTGTTCAGCCCAGGTGCACCCTTCCCTGCAGGAAGGAGGAGTTGGCCCCAGAGACGGCGTGCGCTGGGGTTTTCCTGCTCCACGATGAGAGGGTGCGGGGAGGGAGGGGGGGGAGGGTGACAAAGGAGTCCTGGGAGGAGGGATGTGCTGGGGACTCCCTGCCCCCACCGGCACCCTGCCCCCACTCCAGAACCCTGTCCCAGCACCCACTAGCACCCTTCCCCAGTACCATGTCCCCTGCTCCCACCAGCACAGTTGGGGCCACATTAGTGAGGCTTGGGGGGGAAGGAGGGGGCGGAGATTTTTGGTTGTTTTTTTTTTGTTTTGGTTTGGGGGTTTTTTGCATCTCCCTTGTGTGGCCCCAACTGACTTTTCTGTGAGTCAGTGACCCCTGACTCAAAACAGATTCCCCGCCCTTCTCATAAATAAAGACAATGCAGAAACTTTTTGTGTTTGACAGTCTTTTATTTAAAAATGAAGCCTGGCCAACAAACCCCTAATTGGAGCCAAGACTCCATCCAGCAGCAGCATAATAACATTCCTGCACCCCCCAGACCCTAGATCTGAGTCTATCATACACTGGAATCCCTGCCCTGTGGCCCTCACATACCCAAACCCAAATTCCTGCACCCTCACATCCACAAGCCTGTGGCTTGCTTAGTATCCCAACCTTCCATCTGACCCCAACACTTCCCAGCCTGGAGCTCCCTCCCCAAGCCAGTGTCCCCTTCTCCACCTCCTCCGGCATTCAAATTTCCTCCCAGAGCTTGCACCTCTCACCCCTTCCCACACTCAAATCCCTCTTTCCTGCCCCAGAGCCCACACATCCTGTCTCAACCCAGTGAGGGTACAGCTAGACTGCAAGAGTTTTTCCAGGATTCCAGAGATATCCCAGAAAAACTCTTTCCCATCCAGGGATGCATTTGTTCTTCTGTTTTTCTAGTGGAAGAGCAAACATGCTCTTTCAGTAACCCCTATATTCCGGCTTCCAAAAGAAGGTTTTTTTCTGACAATTGGTCCAGTCTAGACAGGCCAAATGTTGGAAAAACCTCTTCCTACAGAAGAATCGGGGGAAAAAAGTGGCAGTGTAGAGTGTATAAGGGCTGCGGACAGCAAGTGATGAAGAGGAGGAGAATAGAGAGGATGGGGCTTCAAGGAAGAGGTGGGGTCTTGGGGGAAGGATAGGGCGGTAGATCTTTGCTTGTTCTGAGTTTTAAAAAGTGAACTTGGGTGTAAAAAGGTTGGAGACAACTGCGTTAATGTATTCCTATGTCAAAACAGAACTAGTTTAAGGTACACTGTCCTTTTACTGCACATCAGCTGAGTCCACACAGTCAGTCAGTCAGTGCCCAATACATTAGAGTAGTGATGGGCAATCTAGGCTAGTGAGTGGGCCACATGAGTGGTCATAACCAAGACGGTCTCCTGAGAGAGGGTAGTTCTGCTAACTGTGCTTGCGAACCTAGAATTTGTGGAATTGATTTAACCATAGCAGCGCTCTGATTGGATACACAGGGAGCGTGCAGCTCTCAGTGTCAATTGTTGTGTGCAATCAGCATGCATCTCACTTCACATGCCCTTGCTTTGCATGCATATCACGTTAGCAGTAGGAAAAAAAATGTATGTGGACAGAAACCAGTGGAATCTGGCAACCTATGGTAAACAAAATGACAAAATGTCTTGGCCACACACAGAACCCCAACAGACCACAGGTTGCCTACCACTGCACTGAATGCATAAGAATTTACACCCCTCTGCTGTGAACAAGACATAAATATATGGAAAAGACAACCGGCAGGCAGGGTAAGAATGAGATGAGATGAAGATTAGCTGATCAGAATCAAGTTGCAATATATAAACATTTCTCAGCATTTACCTATATTACATTAGACAATCTGAAGTATAACAAGGGAGGACTTCACTTTTTGCTTACACTTTTCTTTGCTGCATGAATATCTGCATTTCCATGAAGAGTTCCCAAACAGATCACTTTGCCTCCTTTAGTTTCTACACAGATGTTATGGCTCTGAAAAAAAAAAACATATATATGAATCAAAATAGTTTAGTTCCAGGTTCTGTTTATTTTTTTTTTCAAACTACACAAATCAGCCTTGATTTGCAATCCTCAGCAATTCCACTTCTTGAGCTTCTTCTGGAAGACTGCCGAGCGTGGTAAATAGTTTTGAAGTACACATCTTTCAACTGTGGCAAAAACCAAACTAATTTTTCTTTCTGATTCAAGATATACAAAGATGGATCACTCTGCTCAGCTTTCATCTTGTGAAAGCAACTATTTTGGAGACAAATGGTGTCACTACCTTAAATGTGGAAATACAATTCTTTTTTAAAGTAAAAAAAATACCAAATACCATTTTAATACCAATATTTTGTGGCTGATCTCACTTGAAAACCTGTAATAACTGGGTTTCCAATAATGCCAAACTTGTGTTAAAATGTTGCACTGTTGTAGAGATCAGCCATTAGAAAGTCACTTGCTAATTTTCATTGATAGAAGTTGTAGATTTTAGGACTCAGGGCAAAAATTATTCAACTGCCAAGTTTTACCCATTTCCCTTTCTACTGATAAAGATTAGCCAGGAGACAGAGACTTAGTAAAACATCCAGCATGTTAGGGGGAAGAAGATTAAGGTCAAAAGCTTGAGAACAAGTAAGTCTCAAATAGAAGTGGGTGTAATTATCTTTCATATTTGTGATAATCTTTTCTATCACCCCTTCCTCAGCAAATGATATATTTACTACACTTATTCAGAACAGGCAGCTTCTGCTGAGATAGAAGTATCACTATGTAATGAAAGACCCACCAAGATTTCTTACTCCCCTCTCTTTTAATCTCCTCCTCAGGCATTCCTGGCTCCCAACCTAACTAGAAAACATATGAAGCTACCTTTGGATCTACTTATTCATGAAAAGCATACTAAAGGCATGCAAAGAAAACAAACATGTTTGGCTCACAAATTCAGACTTATGCCATACTATTATTTCATTCTTTAGGGTAGAACCAATGGATGGGTGAAACAATTAACTGCAGAAAAATGAAATAAGCATTGAGTTCTAAATATACAATAGTAATATTTAAAAAAGGATGAACATTTGGGCTTGTTCGCATTGCATCCTGGGGCTAGATGAAGTAGGCCTTTAACTCGAATTTGCAGATTATTATCGAAGGACTATTTCCTGCAGTTTTTACTCAGGCCAAAGTCTCCTGCATATTAGCCAATTTAGAACAAGGCATGCTAAAATTCTGTAATTAAACAAACCAATGTTTTTTTTGCCTCGTTCTTCATCGACAAGGTCAGTTCCCAGAATGCTACAGTGGGCAACAAAGTATGGGGAGGAGATGAACAGCTCTCAGTTGTAGAAGAATAATTTAAGGACTACTTAGAAGAGATGGACATGCACATGTCCTTGGGAACGGATCTGATACATCAGAGGATGCTGAGAGTGTTGGCTGATGGAAATGGCTGCAGAGCCATTGGCTCTGAAAACTTTGAAAACCTCAGTCAGTCAATGGAAAAAAATCACAGAGCAGGTCCTAGAGGAATCCATTTTCAAACAACTGGAGAAGAAGATCATCAGGAACAGTAGCATAGATTCATCAAGGGAAAGAACTGCTTGACCAACTTGATTGCCTTCTGTGAGGAGATAACTAGCTGGATGGATATGGGGAAAGCAGAGGACATGATATACCTTGACGTTTGCAAAGCATTTGATATAGTTTCCCATAGTATTCTTGCCAACAAATTAAAGAATTATGGATTAGACGAATGGGCCATAAAGTGGATAGAAAGCTGGATAGATTGTCGGGTTCAGTGGGTAGCGATCAAGAGTTAGATGTTTAGTTGGCAGTTGGTATGAAGCAGAGTGGCCCAGCGGTCGGTCTGTAGTTGGTTTTGTTTAACATCTTCATTACTGAGCTGGATGATAGGATGCACTGCACCTTCAGTAAAGTCATGGGTGACACAGACACACTGGAGAGTAAGAATAGGGTCCAGAGTTACCCAGACAATTGGAGGATTGAGCCAGAAGAAATCTGATGAGGTTCCATGGCAAGTGCTGAGTCCTGCACTTCCGAGAAAGAATCCCCTGCTCTACCACAGGTTGGGGAACAACTGGCTAAGTAGCAGTTGTGCAGAAAAGAACCTGAGTATTACAGTGAATGAGAAGCTGGATATGAGTCAACAGCGTGACCTTCCTGCCAAGAAGGCTAACAGCATATTGCACTCCATTATTGGGAGCACTGGCAGCAGATTGAGGGAAATTATTACCACCCTCTTTCACCATTGGCGAGGCCTCATATATACTATTGCACCCAGTTTGAGGCCCCTTACTAAAGAAAGGATGTGGACAAATTGGACAGAGTCCAGTGGAGGGCAACAAAAATGATTTGGGGGCTGGAACACATGACTTATGAGGAGAGGCTGAGATAACTGGGCTTATTTAGGCTGCAGAAAAGAAGAAAGAAGGGGGCTTTGGTAGCAACCATCAAGTACTTGAAGGGAGATTCTAAAGAGATGAAGCTAAGCTGTTCTCAATGGTAGCAGATGATGGAACAAGAAGCAATGGTCTCAAGTTGCTGTGCAAGAAGGCTAGGTTGGTTATTAGGGAAAACTATTTCATGATGAGGGTGGTGAAGCACTGGAATGGGTTACCTATGGAGGTTATAGAATTTCCATCCTTAGAAGTTTTTAAGGGCAAGCTTAACAAACCTGGCTGGGCTGATTTAATTGGGGTTAGCTCTGCTTTGAGCAGGGCATTGGACTAGATGACTTTCTGAAGTCTCTTCCCATGCTAATTTTCCATGAAAACAATGTGTTTCACACTTCTATTTTCCTAAAGAGAAACTAAATAAAAATAAAACTGCGCTAATTCAAATAAATTTACATTAACATCTGCCATACACTTTTTTTTTTTTTTAAAGAAATAACTAGTGCTATTTGGTTGCCACACAGAACTAACATGACACAGGATTAAGGAATAAGGTTAAAAAAAAAAAAGACAAGACAAGACAAAAAGTAAACTCACTTCTGACAAACACCACAGAAGTCACCAAACTAATGATGTCTCAAGAGGAACAAGTCTCAAAGAAGTGCAAATGTTAGGTCTTGAGGGACTGAAGAAGGAGGATGCTTACAATAGGGATGTAAAGGACTAGTCGACTATCCGATAAGCAAATGCTTATCAGATAGTCAACTAGTCGCCCTCCCCTGCCTTTATCAGATAGAGACAGCAAGGCGGGGGGGAGAAGTGGAGGTATTTAAAAGCAGCAATGCCGCATGGAGCCTGGGGTCAACTGGGGAGTCCCTAGCTGATGGTGTCAAGCAGCACTGCCACTTTGAAATTCAGGTGGAGCCAAGGTTTTGCGGAAAAACTTGCCAGTCTAGAGACAGCCACAGGGTTGTAAGGTTCCTCTCTACCACCAGCCTGTTGCACGAGGCAGCTTTGTCTATGCCTACCATAGGTCAAGCTCCCCAACACGACCAGCTATAGGCCACACAAGTATTCCTCCCTAGGCTTTGCAGGCCTTGCTGTTATTTTACAGGTTAGTGATTGCCATATCCAACCCACCAAGTGTCTCCCTGGAGTATTCTGTCCCCACTCCACTCGCATTATTTTGCTGCATCTACAGAAACAGTACACCCAAGCTTACCAGTTTTGCTTCAGATTTATTGCGTTTGTCATTCCCTACACTCCAAGATAAACCAGTTCCATCCTTTGTCTTTAGTCACAAACATGACACCCTCCTGCTCTCATTTTGCAGGTAGCTTAATAAATGTTTATTTGCATACAACACACAATAACCAAACGGCCAGAGAGGTGTCTGTTACCTTGGAAATACTCCTTTCAGCAGGAGGTTTGTCACCTCATAATAATCATTGCAAAGTATGTGTAAGACCAGACTGTTACTAACACGAGACCTCAGGTGCCACCCTTCAGTGAATTACTAGGCATATATCCTGAGAAAGATGTTACTCAGGTAAAAATCCTTTTTTAAAAGTACAGGCAGTCCCCGGGTTACGTACAAGATAGGGACCATAGGTTTGTTCTTAAGTTGAATTTGTATGTAAGTCGGAACTGGCGTCCAGATTTAGCCGCTGTTGAAACTGACCAGCAGCGGCTGAATCGGACACGCCTGGGGCAGAGCAGCTGGAGTGCTGCTGGGTTGGTCTGGTAGCGCCAACCCTTGGTGCAGCAGGACCAACCCAGCAGCACCCCAGCTACTCTTGGGGACGCCTGGGGCAGAGCAGCTGGGGTGCTGCTGGGTTGGTCCCGCAGTGCCGCTCCTCGGCGCTACTGGACCAACCTGGCAGCACCCCAGCTGCTCTGCCACAGGTGTTCCCAAGTCAGCCGTTGCTGAAACTGACCAGCGGCTGACTACAGGAAGCCCGAGGCAGAGCTGCTCTGCCCCGGGCTTCCTGGAATCAGCCGCTGGTCAGTTTCAACAGTGGCTGAATCTGGACACCTGGGACAGAGCAGCTGGGGCGCAGCCGGGTAGGTCCCCGCAGCGCCGCACCTCGGCACTGCGGGGACCAACCCGGCAGCACCCCAGCTGCTCTGTCCCAGGCGTCGGCGAGAAAAGCCTGGTCTGCTGGGGGGGGGGGGCACATTAGTTGCGCCCCCCCCACCCAGCAGACCAGGGAGACGCAGAGTGGCTTTTCTCGCCGCGGAGGACGCGGGCGGCGGGACCACCGAGACGCGCCGCCGCCCGCGTCCTCCGCGGTGAGAAAAGCCTGGTCTGCTGGGGGGGGGGGGGGCACTAGCTCCGCGTCTCCCTGGTCTGCAGGGGGGAAGCGCCCCCCGCGCCGCCAAAGGCGGCGACAGTGGAGAGGCACCCCGCACTAGCTGCGCCCCCCCCCCCTCCAGTTTGTAACTAGGGGTCTGACTTAAGTCGGACTGACAACCCAGGGACTGCCTGTATATTAAAAGAGGGGATCATTCCTGTATGGTCCCCCCTTCCAACTGTAAGCTTCCTAAAGCAATGCAAGCAGGCAATTCTGAAGTTTTCAGGACATTTGATAAGTAGTATTTTCATACACAAAAATAAGCAATTAAGTGATTTATGCTAGATTACAGCACTTTCATTAAGATAGGAAGGAATTTTGTATGGGTGGAACCTAGTTTCCAACATGGATAATCTGTTTTAATACTGCTTCAAGGGCTTCCAACAATACACTCAAACAAGGAGGACAAGTAGGCTTGTATTTTATTAGACCAGGATTTAATTGGTAAACTCTGGAGGATGCCAACCATTTAAATCCAAGCCAGTGGACAGCTGATATTTTAAAATCCTAGTCTCCAGTGAAGCACAGCAAGTTCACCTGTACTTGCAAACAACTCTCATGGAATACAAATGGCCAGGGAGGAAAATGACTGAGCAAATCTTACTAAAATGTAATGTCTCACTAGCCTCAATGATATCAACAGAAGGAAAATGTGAGACAATAACTTTTCATATTGATCACTTTGATTAAATGGAATTGAGTGCTAGATTGTGCAAGCAAAAAAGCAGCTTAGAAATGAATTAAAACAATCAAGTCAAAAAGCCTAAATACAAGAAACTCCTAAGCTGCATCTAGACTGGCAAGTTTTTCTGCAAAAGCACCTGCTTTTGCGGAGAAACTTACCAGCTGAATTTGCGCAAGAACACTGACGATCTCATGGCAGGTGGAAACTGTTGGCTTCTAATTAAAGTTTGAATTCTAAAAGCCTCTGCTGATTGGCTGAGCCGTGGTAGGGGGAGGGGCTTTATAAGGCAGTGGGCAAGTGACCAAGGAGCTTGCAAACAGATGAGTGCTAACGGGGAGTTTTGAGAGGGAGTTCGGAAGGGCGGGAGGTTCTCTTGCCTTTCTTTTTAAATCCCTTTTCCAGGACAGCAGCGATGGTTGGTGATGGGTCTGCTGCTGTTACCTGCACAGCATGTGCCATGTTTGTCTTCCTCCCGGAAGAAAGAACAGATTTCATCTGCACCAAGTGCAAGCTGGTCGACATTTTGGAAGAAAAAATTAGAGGACTGGAGGCCCAAGTGTCGACCCTACGCTTGATCAGAGAGGATGAAGACTTCCTCGATAGAAGGCAGCATTTAATCCTTCAAGCACGGCAGGCAGAAGAGCCAGAGAGGGCAGTACATGACCAAGAAGAGAACTGGCAGCATGTAACTTCTAGAAGGGGAAAAAGGCCAGCACGGGAATCCCCCGATGCTATAGAGGTAAGCAATCGCTTTCAAGCTCTCTCCACAGGCTCTGCAGTGCTGAAAGCTCTGGAAGGGACCTCACAAGGAAGAAACCAGAAGGGAACACCATCTATTGGAAGGCATGGGATGTGTAGTCCTACGGATGGGGGTTCCATGGTCACCACGCCCAAAAGGAAACGACGGGTGGTGGTGATCGGGGACTCCCTCCTAAGAGGGCTGAGCCATCCCTCTGCCGTCCGGACCTGGAATCTCGAGAGGTGTGCTGCTTACCGGGAGCTCGCATTCAGGATGTCACTGAGAGGCTTACCAAGCTGATCAAACCTTCGGATCGCTACCCCTTCCTGCTTCTCCACATGGGAACTAATGATACGGCCAAGAATGATCTTGAGCGTGTTACTGCGGATTATGTAGCTCTAGGAAGAAGGATCCAAGAATTTGGAGAGCAAGTGGTATTCTCCTCCATCCTCCCTGTTGAAGGGAAAGGACTGGGCAGGGATCGTCGAATAGAGGACGTAAATGCGTGGTTGCGCAGATGGTGTCGCAGAGAGGGCTTTGGTTTCTTCAACCATGGGACTCTGTTCTGGGCGCAAGGATTGTTAGGAAGAGATGGGATCCACCTAACGAAGAGAGGAAGGAGCATCTTCGCGGGCAGGCTTGCAAATCTAGTGAGGAGGGCTTTAAACTAGGTTCGTCGGGGGACGGTGACCAAAACCCTGAGGGGAGTGGGAAAGTCGGATACCGGGAAGAAATGCAGAGAGGAAGGGGCAAGAAAGGAGGACCCATGTTTCGAATGGAGAAGATAGGATGATCAACTGGTTACCTGAAGTGTTTGTACACTAATGCGAGAAGCCTGGGCAACAAGCAGGAAGAACTGGAGGCCCTGGCCCAGACCAAGAAACATGATTTAATTGGGATAACAGAGACTTGGTGGGATGACTCGCATGACTGGAGCGCTGTCATGGAAGGGTATAGACTGTTCAGGAACAACAGGCAGGGGAGAAAAGGAGGAGGAGTTGCACTATATGTAAGAGAGCACTACGATTGCTCTGAACTCCAGTATAAAGAGGGAGAAAAACCTGTTGAGAGTCTATGGGTTAAGTTTAAAGGAGCAAACAACAGCATTGATGTTGTGGTTGGTGTTTGCTACAGGCCACCGAATCAGGTGGGTGAGGTAGATGAGGCTTTCTTCGGACAACTGAGCGAAGCTTCCAGATCGCAGGCCCTGGTTCTCGTGGGGGACTTTAATCACCCTGACATCTGCTGGGAAACCTATACGGCAGTACACAAGCAATCCAGGAAGTTTTTGGAGAATGTTGGGGATAACTTCCTGACACAGGTGCTGAAGGACCCGACCAGGGGCCGTGCGCAGCTTGACCTTCTGCTCACAAACAGGGAGGAACTAATGGGGGAAGTGGAGGTGGGTGACAACCTGGGAAGCAGTGATCATGAGATGGTAGATTTCAGGATCCTGACCAAAGGAAGAAAAAAGAGTAATAAAATACACACCTTGGACTTCAAAAAAGCAGATTTTGACTCCCTCAGAGATCTGATGGGCAGAATCCCCTGGGATGTTAACATGAAGGGGAAAGGAGTCCAGGACAGCTGGCAGTATTTTAAAGAAGCCTTATTGAAGGCACAGAAAGAAACCATCCCGACACGTAGCAAGAGAGGCAAACATGGTAGGAGACCGGACTGGCTTACAGGGGAAATCCTTGGTGAACTTAAGCACAAAAAGGAAGCTTACAAAGAGTGGAAACTTGGACAAATGACCAGGGAGGAGTTTAAAGGTATAGCTCGAGAATGCCAGGGGGTTATCAGGAAGGCGAAAGCGCAAATGGAATTGCGACTGGCTAAGGATGTGAAGGATAACAAGAAAGGTTTCTACAGGCATGTTAACAAGAAGAAGGTGATCAGAGAGGGTGTGCGGCCCCTAATGGATGAAGGAGGTAACCTAGTGACAGATGATGTGGGGAAAGCTGAAGTACTCAATGTTTTCTTTGCCTCTGTATTCACGGATAAGGTCGGCTCCTGGACTTCTGCGCCAAGTGACACAAGATGGGATGAAGATGGACAGCCCGTGGTGGGTAAAGAACAGGTTAGGAGCAATTTAGAAAAGCTAAACGTACATAAATCCATGGGTCCGGACTTAGTGCATCCGAGGGTACTGAGGGAGTTGGCAAATGTCATTGTGTAGCCTTTGGCTATTATCTTTGAAAAGTTGTGGAGATCGAGAGAAATCCCGGATGACTGGAAAAAGGCAAATGTAGTGCCCATCTTCAAAAAAGGGAAGAAGGATGATCCAGGGAACTATAGGCCGGTCACTCTTACCTCGGTTCCTGGAAAAATCATGGAAGGGATCCTTAAGGAATCCATATTGAGGCACTTGGATGAGAGGAAAGTGATTAGGAATAGTCAGCATAGATTCACAAAGGGCAAGTCGTGCCTGACCAATCTGATTAGCTTCTATGATGAGGTAACTGGCTCGGTGGACATGGGGAAGTCAGTGGATGTTATATAACTTGACTTTAGCAAGGCTTTTGATACGGTCTCCCACAATATTCTTGCCAGCAAGTTAAGGGATTGTGGATTGGATAAATGGACAGTAAGATGGATAGAAAGATGGCTAGAAGGCCAGGCCCAGCGGGTAGTAATCAATGGCTTGATGTCAGAATGGCGGTCGGTTTCTAGCGGAGTGACCCAAGGTTCAGTTCTAGGACCGGTTTTGTTCAATATCTTAATGATCAGGATGAGGGGATGGATTGCACCCTCAGCAAGCTTGCGGATGACACTAAGTTGGGGGGAGAGGTAGATAGGGTACAGAATGACTTAGACAAATTGGAGGATTGGGCCACAAGAAATCTGATGAGGTTCAACAAGGACAAGTGTAGAGTCCTGCACTTGGGACGGAAGAATCCCAAGCATAGTTACAAGCTGGGGACCAACCGGTTAAGTAGTAGTTCTGCAGAAAAGGTCCTGGGGGTTACAGTGGATGAGACGCTAGATATGAGTCAACAGTGTGCCCTTGTAGCCAAGAAGGCTAACGGCATATTAGGTTGCATTAAGAGGAGCATTGCCAGCAGATCCAGAGATGTCATCATTCCCCTTTATTCGGCTTTGGTGAGGCAGCATCTGGAGTATCGTGTCCAGTTCTGGGCCCCCCACTACAAAAAGGATGTGGACGCATTGGAGAGGGTCCAGCGGAGGGCAACCAAAATGATTAGGGGGCTGGAGAATATGACTTATGAGGAGAGGCTGAGGGACTTGGGTCTGTTTAGTCTGCAGAAGCGAAGACTGAGGGGGGATTTGATAGCAGCCTTCAACTTCCTGAAGGGAGGTTCCAAAGAGGATGGAGAGAGGCTGTTCTCAGTAGTGACAGATGGCAGAACAAGGAGGAATGGTCTCAAGTTGTGGTGGGAGAGGTCCAGGTTGGATATTAGGAAAAACTATTTCACTGGGAAGGTGGTGAAGCACTGGAATGGGTAACCTAGGGAAGTAGTGGAGTCTCCATCCCTAGAGGTGTTTAAGTCTCGGCTTGACAAAGCCCTGGCCGGGTTGATTTAGTTGGAATTGGTCCTGCCTAGAGCAGGGGGCTGGACTTGATGACCTTCTGAGGTCTCTTCCAGTTCTATGATTCCGCAAATACTATGCTGCTCCCATTCGGGAAAAAGCCCTCTTGCGCAAATGTATTTGCACAAATGTATTTGCGCAAGAGGGCCAATGTAGACAGCTAAAAACTGTTTTGTGCAAAAAAGCCCCGATGGCGAATATGACGATCAGGGCTTTCTTGCGCAAAACCACATCTAGATTGGCATGGACGCCTTTCTGCAAAAAGTGCTTTTGCGCAAAAGCGTCTGTGCCAATCTAGACGCTCTTTTCCGCAAATGCTTTTAACGGAAAAACTTTTCCGTTAAAAGCATTTGCGGAAAATCATGCCAGTCTAGATGTAGCCCTAATGTGAGAACATATCAGGCATTAGGAGGAAATTAGACTTGAACCCATTTTAATGTTGTGGTTAACTAAACAGTACGAAAAGATCACACAGATCCTACTCAGGGTAGTCCAGGGTCAGATGATTTGACTGGGAGTACATGATTCTCCTCTTGCATGATCAAATCTCTGCAGTTTAGGGCTGGGAAGAGGAATGTTGTGAACTCTGGACCAAGGGAAGAAGGACTACTTGTAGAACCTCATGAGATCCTGACAAGTGTAGACAACTTCCTTAGCATATACTTGGCTCTAACATATATTAATAAAACCATATCCCAGGAGCTGAGATTCTATTTTAGAATACTTGTTCAATTTCTAAATTGATAGGAGGAAAGGTCCTTTCATGGACTGATAACTGGTTAAAAAGACAGAAAACAAAGTGTAGGAAAAAATGGTAAGTTTTCAGAATGGAGAGAGGTAACCAGTAGGGTTCTAACGGTCTGTCCTGGGATCAGTCCTATTCAACTTATTTATAAGTGATCTAGAGAAAGGGGTAAATAGTGAGGTGACAAAATTTGCAGATGATACCAAACTGCTCAAGATAGTTAAGACTGAAGCAGACTGTGAAAAGCTTCAAAATGATCTCCCCAGACTAAGTGACTGGGCAACACAATGGAAATGAAATTTAATGTTGATAAATGTAAAGTAATACCCATTAGAAAAAACAATCCCAACTATATCTTCGAGAGAGATCTTAGAGTCATTGTAGATAGTTCTCTGAAAACATCCACCCAATGTGCAGCAGCAGCCAAAAAAAGCAAACAGAATGTTAGGAATCATTAAAAAAGGGCTAGAAAATATAAAACCATGGTACACCCACCTCTTGAATACTGCGTTGAGATGTAGTCACCCGATCGCGAAAAAAGATATATTGGCATTGGAAAAGGTTCAGTAAAGGGCAACAATTAGGGGGTTGGAACAGGTCCATTATGAAGAAAGATTAAAAAGACTTGGACTTTTCAGCTTAGAAAAGAGGAGACTAAGGGGAGTTATCATAAAGGTCTATAACATGACTGGTGTGGAAAAAGTGAATAAGGAAAAGTTATTTACATATTCCCACAATGTAAGAACTAGAGGTCACCAGATGAAATTAACAGGCAACAGGTTTAAAACAAAAGGAAGTTTTTCTTCACTCAGTGCACAGCCAACCTATGAAACTTCTTGCCAGAGGATGTAGAGAATTCTAGGACTTTAACAGGGTTCAAAAAAGAGCTAGATAAATTCATGGAGGTTAGATCCATCAATGACTATTAGCCAGTATGGGTAAAAATGGTGTCCCTAGCCTGTTTCTCTGGAAATGGATGAAAAGAGGGATCACATGATGATTACCTGGTATGTTCCCTCCCTCTGGGGCATCTGGTACTGGCCACTGTCAGCAGGCAGGATACTGGGCTAGATGGACCTTTGGTCTGACCCAGTATGGCCGTTCTTATGTTCTTAGTATGGGCACATGACATCCCGTTCTGGCTCTGGGATGGGGAGGGGGATGAGAAGTTTGGGAGGACCTCAGGGCTGGGACAGAGGTTTGGGCTTCAGGCTCTAGGATGGGGATGAGAGCTTTGAGGTATGGAAGGGGCTCTGAGCTAGGGAAGAACGATTGGTGTGAGAGTGCAGACTCAGAATTAGGATGAGGGGTTTGAAGTGTGTGAGGGATTCAGGAGCATTGGGGTGAAAGCTCAGTTGTGGGCTCTGGGGTGGTTTAAGGGTTTGGGAGCTGCTGAGGTCTGGGACAGATAGTCTGAATGTGGGGATGGTGAGGACTCTGGCTGGAGGTGTGGGCTCTGAGGCGGGTCTCGGCCAGGGATGAGGAGTTCAGACTTTGTGGTGAACTAGGCAGGCTGCTCCAGGCTTGGAGCCAGAGAGCAAGATTCTAACTCTCCATTCCAGCACTCACCCAAGCCCCAGAAGAAGTCCACTGGGAGGGGCATCATGTGTCTCCTCCTCTCTGCCATCCACAGACACAGCACTAGGATCTAGGGGTCATAGTGGACCACAAGCTAAATATGAGTCAGTGTGCCGCTGTTGCAAAAAAAGCAAACATGATTCTAGGATGCATTAACAGGTTTGTTGTGAGCAAGACATGAGAAGTCATTCTTCCATGCTACTCTGCGCTGATTAGGCCTCAGTTGGAGTATTGTGTCCAGTTCTGGGCACCACATTTCAAGAAAGATGTGGAGAAATTGGAGAAGGTCCAGATAAGAACAAGAATGATTAAAGGTCTAAAGAACATGACCTATGAAGAAAGACTGAAAGAATTGGGCTTGTTTAGTTTGGAAAAGAGAAGATTGAGAAGGGCCATGATAGTGGTTTTCAGATATCTAAAAGGGTATCACAAGGAGGAGGGAGAAAACTTGTTCTTCCTGGCCTCTGAGGATAGAACAAGAAGCAATGGGCTTAAACTGCAGCAAGGGAGGTTTAGGTTGGACATTAGGAAAAAGTTCCTAACTGTCAGGGTTTTAAACACTGGAATAAATTACCCAGGGAGGTTGTGGAATCTCCATCTCTGGAGATATTTAAGAGTAGGTTAGATAAATGTCTATCAGGGATGGTCTAGACAGTACTGGATCTTGTCATGAGGGCAGGGGACTGGACTCGATGACCTCTCGAGGTCCCTTCCAGTCCTAGTATTCTATGATTCAACACCACCACTCCCTGAAAGCCAGGCTGCAGCAGTAGCAGTTGCCGAGTAAATTTAGGGTGTCTAGAGCTCTCACCCGCTGCCCATGGCACAGGTCAGGTGAGGCAGTCTGGGGAGGCATTTGAGGACTGGCAAATGGGAAGGGGATGCTCTGGGGGAGATGTGCCAGGGCAGCAGTGGGGCCAGAGGAAAGACCCAGCATCGACATTGGTGGAGCCAGGCCTCCAGGCCCCAACACTGGTGGAACAAAGGCACTGTAGGCCCATGTAACTAGACATCCCTGCTCCCAGTTCACAATACAGGTTAGACCTCCCTGATCCGGCACCCTTGGGACCCGAGTGGTCTCAAAGGAGGGATTTTACCAGACCAGGGAGGTCATTTCTGTCCCCCTCCCATCAGCCCCTAGTCCTGCTCCACTCCTTGCCTGGCCTCCTGGCAGGCTCCCCACATGCGACCAGTCCTGATGCCCTGACATGGCAGCCCAGGGTCCTGCTGCTGGGGCGCTCAGCCTCGCCACGGCAAACCACTGCCCCACCACTCGTGCTCCTGCCCCACCAGCCCTGCAGCACCGTCCTCGCCAGCCCACAGTCCCACCGCTAGGATTCCCGCCTCCCTTCCCCCAAAGCAGACCTATGCTCAGTTGGGGTTCTCAACGCAACCGACCTACTTGGGCAGCACCAGTCCCGCTGCTGGGGCTTCTGATCTCCACCAGCCCTGCTGGGCTCCTGGTCTCACCACAGCAAACCGCACTTTGAGCTTTTGAATGAAGAGCTAACTGAATACATTTAAAAGGTCAAAGTGGCTTAGCCAGACTCCTGCAGCAGGGCTCCTAGACACTGGCCTCCCTGCAGCCATCCTGGCTGAGTTCCTGGCCCCCACAGGGCTCCTACCTTTGGTCCTCCACCGGGTCTCTATGGTCCAGCAACATCCAGAACAACTGCTGGACCACGAATGTTGCCGGACCAGAGAGTCCCAGTTGAGAGAGGTTCAACCTGTAGTATGTGGATGGCCTGTGGCAATTTAAGTGAAACAGAAGATTTCTATAATGCACAATCAGCTGGCTGGCTTCTGTTTTTGAGGTCGCTCTGCTGTTCACTGTCTCAAGCCATCTATGATTATTCGCTTGCATACTGTAATCAGTGCACTAAAAATAATGAGATCAGCTACTGTAATTTCCACAAGAGTTCTTGCACGTGCACTGCATACCATGTCTTCAAGACTAGATTCTGACTTTACAATACCGTATGATGGATATAAAGGGTTACCTGGTTAACTGGCAAGCATCACCCCCACTGGCATGCTTACCAGGGATTGCTGGAACAGACTCCCGCCCCATCCCGTGGGAGGCCACTCTGGCCCAGCCCCGCAGCATGCCAGATAACTGGTTAATTGTAACACTTAAACAGTTAACTTCTTAAATGCTATTTTGCATGCCTATACTGTATTCCATAATACACAGCTGTTTTTTAAATAATCAGTATGGAGGAAGAAAAGCTTTCTGTACCTTTATTGACTCTAAGATGCTAGTCCCCATCTCAGTTTCTATTCTGCAGTTATCACAGTCTATTTTCTGAATCTTCACACATCCAGTCCCTGACGTCTTGATATCCAAATCTAGAACAGTTAAAGCAAAAAAAATGGGGCTCTCTTTCTTAGTGCTAAAGAAAAACAAACAGTTCTAAAATACCAAAATATCTGGTCTCAATCTATAGCAATTGCATGTACAAGAAAAACCGACCAGCCACAAAAATAATCCACAAACTCAACTTCTTACAAAGCTCAGTCTTCTTCTATTTCACTGTTGGTCAAGTGTTATTTTACAACATGATTTTCCTTGATCAAACTGATAATATTTGAAATCCTAAATACCCTCCAATTTCCGAGACTTTTAAGAGGGTAGTTTAGGTACACTGTATAGCCTCCTGCAGAGAAAGGAATAGCCCACAGAGTATGCCTCCCTCTGAAATTTTCAGTCATCTCAAAATATGCCATTCCTATGATCTCAAAAGTATACTCAAACTTCAAATAACAAATATCTATATATACACAATGTGTGCACCTGCTTCTTCAGGGGAAGCAGGACGGGCACTGGGAAATCAGTATATTGACTAATGTACCTGCAGAGTAAGTATGAGCCCATGAAAAAAAAAGATGTTTGCATATATTGTTTAACAGCCGTTTATGGTACTTATTTCCATAGCATGAGAGCCTCAAACATTTATGAATTCAGTCACACAACAGTTCACTTCTGGTGCAAAGCAGTAAAAAATTGATATGGCTATTGGCCCAAGCCTAGTGAGCAACTATTAGTATCTGGCAGCAGTACCGCTGAGCTGTCTCTAGGATTTGTAGTCACAGCACTGTCTAGATTCAAAGGGAGTTTCTGACTGCTAAAAGATGACATAGGAATTGTACTTGGAAAGAGGAGGCCTCTCCTGGCATCCCTGATACTGCTGTCTTCCAATTTTTGTAACCCGTACAGATGGGCCACCCAAAAGAACACAAGCTAGTAGAGCTCGTGACTCTGACTCACTTAGAGCTTGTGTTGGAGAGTAGCAGGTTGGCTGCATGTAACAAGTCTCGTGGGAACATCTGTGAACTGCAGGTGTGCACAGCCAACTGCACCAGCTCAGATGGAAAATAACAACTTATTAGCAACTCTTACACTACCTGCTGGTTTTTCTTACTGCTTCAACTGCTAGAATCAAAAGACAGTGTGTATACCTCAGCTTTCATTCAAATAAAAAGTACATTTTAGCTCCTGTGGCAGCACAGAAAAGTTTGAAAACATGAAGTCAGAGTACCCTAAAGCCCCAGAAACCAATAGAAAAAGAACAAGAATCCTTTAAAAATTCAGGATTTTTTTTAAGGGCGGGGGCAGGCTAACTGGTGATTTTTGAGTGCCTGAGGTTGGCACTATTGCAACACTCTCTTCAGTATTACAAAGGGGGATGGCAGGAGAGGCCTGGGCCAGGAAACAAGGAGACCAAGGAACAGGCCCTGTTGTCACCCCAGGCCCAGGTGCATGCCTCAGAGTGTGTGAGATCAGGGAGTGTGAGAGATCAGGGATTGGACACACACTGAGGGGCATACAAACACCTCGACTACACAGTGCAGTATCCTTAAGCAGTTAGTCTTGACCTACCAAACTTCAGGGGCGTCTTCACAACAACAGCGGCCTTGCTGTCCATGTGGTCGGAGACTATCGTCATCTCCTTCAGCGCCTCGTCATACTTCACCTGTAGGCGATCCAGATCCACCGCCTGGGGCAGGCTGCTGTCCTCCGCGCTGACTGTGACCAGCGCTCTGTCCGCGTGCGGGTAGCGCAGCGGGTCCAGGGGCCGCACGGTAACGTGGCAGGGCAGCCGCACCTTCAGCTGCCCGAACGGGCTGACAATCAGCGTCCACTCCTTGAGGGGCTTTTCGCCCCTCGTCCTGCCCTCCTCGGGGCCCGGCGGGCTCCCGCCGCCGCTGGTGAGGCTCGTCGCGAGCCGGCTACCGCCTCTCGGCCCTCGCCAGGGGCCGCTGCTGCTCAACAGCCCTGGCCGGACACCTGCCACCCTCACCCCGAGGTGCCACCAGCCCGGGCAGGGGGCCTGCATATTGCCCGGCTCTGAGCCCGGTGCTTGCCCTAGCGCCCTTCTCCGCGCGGGGTGCGGCGTATGGGAACCGGGCAGCGCGCGCGGGGTGGGGTCTGCCCCCGACCGGACGAGTTATGGGGCGCGCCCTGCCCGTCGGCTGGGGAGCATAGCTCAGAGGAAGGGACCCCACCCACCGCCGCTCCCTCACATAACTCGAACCCGGGAAAGGGGTGCCAGGGTCTAGGCTGCAGCAGTGCGCCCCACGAGCCGAAGTGGCCGCTGGGAGTTGTAGTTCCAAGCCTCGGCAAATTCATCGCGAAAGGATTTGCGCGATTAACTACAAATCCCAGCGGGCTACACCCTGACCCCGCGCAGCGGCTTTTAGTCGTCTGTCCGCGAGCCACGGAAATGGGCGGGGGGGGGGGACTTTTCGTGTTCTACTCCTATTGGACAGAGGGAAGACATTCCCACCAATCAGAAGGGAGGGGAAAAGGAGGGGGGAGGGGAAAGGTGGCTGTGTCTCCCTGGCAACCAGAGACGCTCTGGGGCTGGTAAACATGCGGCTTGAGGCTGCTAGGCAGCAGCTAGGGGGCCCCGGAGGGACCCAAACGCCCCGGAGGAGGAACCCGGCTGGGTAGGACACATCAGGTGAGAGGAGCCCTGGTGGCGCAGACGCCTCAGCGCAGCGGCTGGGTGCTTGAGCGGGGAGACGCTGGTTAAAGGACGGTGGGGGCGCTGGGGTGCCAGAGGAGGGGGGAGGCAAGAGGGATTGGGGGAGGGGCTCGCACTCTGCGGGGAGGCAGCCTGGCAGTGCGGTGAGAGGCACCGGGCGGGCTCCCTGGCTGGCTGGCTGAGGTACCCATTTCCGAGGGGGAGCGCTGAGGCTGGTGACATACATATGGTGACCATATTTTCTGAACCAAAATTAGGGACACCTTAGCCAGGCCCCCTGACCCGTTAGCCACACCCCTGCTGCAAGAAGTGCCACCCCTGGAGGTAGTACTCCTGGGGTCAAGATGGACACATGACCAGAAGTAAAGGGTGTCCTGTGACGCCTCTAGAACGCCTCCCACCATCCTCTACCAAGAGGGGATGAGTTTGGCCCACACAGGACACTCACCCCCATGAAACTATCCTGCAATTGCATTAATCCAATTTGCATTTAGGGTTGCCAGGTGTCCGATATTGACCCGGACCGTCTGGTTTTTTCGCCTCCTGTCCGGTAAAAAAAATTCAGGAAATACCGGCCACCTAAAATGTCCAGTATTTTCTGATTTTTTTTCTGTCCAGGAGGCGAAAATACTAGACTGTCTGGGTCAATACTGGACACCTGGCAACCCTACACACACTCAGCAATCAGGCCCAGCCCTCACTGGCTTGTTCTTAAAGGGGCCATGCTGGTTTTTTTATTTTTTTAACTTTTTTGCTTAATAATAATTTTCAGACCGACCTGACTGCTTTTCTTGTCAAGTCTTCGTAGCATGCTCTGCAATTGGTTGGTGCTTTCAGCAATTAATACAATGTTGTCCGCAAATCTGAGCTGAGATAATCGTTCTCCGTTTATTTTAGCATCACTTCTCCAGTTGATCTTGTTCATAACCATTTTGAGGAAGGCAGTGAATAGTTTCGGTGAAATCATATGTCCTTGCTTCACGCCTTTCTCGATTGGGATACGGAACGGAGTTTCAAGGAGAGTAATATCTGTTGTACATCCAGTATTCGCTTCCTTCAACAAATTGATGTATTGCATCTTAATGCCCTGCTCTGTGAGCATCTTTAATATTGCGTTGAACTCGATGCTATTGAAGGCCTTTTCATAATCAACTAAAGCAATGCACAGTGGAAGTTTGTATTCCCTCGCTCTTTCTAGGAGCTGGTTAAAGGTAAATATATGGTTGATTGTGCTGAAATTTCTTCGAAACCCTGCCTGCACTCTTGGCTGTTGTTCATCTAGGCTCTGCGAAAGTCGGTTCCTTACCACCTTTGTAAAGAACTTGTAAATATGAGAGAGTAGGCATATAAGGCGGTAATTCTTAAGATTTTCTTGATTGCCCTTCTTGTGCAGCAAGATGGTATTTGACTCCTTCCAGCTTGATGGTATTTTTCCTTCTTCAAGATATCGACTGACTCTTAAAGCGAGGGTCTTCCAAAGTTTTTTGACTCCTGCGGAAATCATTTCTGACATTATTCTATTTTTGCCTGGAGCTTTTCCCTTCTTCATCTGGTATAGTGCGCTTCGGATTTTGCTGACGATTATGGGGGAGATGCGTTCTTCTGACTCCTGGAGCGTTAGGAGAGGGATGTTGATTCTTGATTTGAATAGTTCTGTATAGAAGTCCTTACGGACCTTCTCCATCCCTACTCTGTCGATTACTGTCTCTCCATCTTTGTTCTTCAATGCTGTTATGCTCAGTCTATACTGCGTCAATTCCTGTTTGCATGTCCTGAAGCTCTTACGTGATTTGGCTGTTTTGAGGAGTTTTTCTTTCCAGAAGTTCTCAAAGTCGTCCTTCAGCTTTTGCCGTTTAAGCTTGCACGGAATGGAGTACTCGAAGTTGTTATCCGAGCTCCTTTTCATGTTTCTCCGCTTCTCCAGCAGGCTTTTCATTTACTTCGAGATTCTTCCCTTCACCTTCTTTGACTTTTCAATTTCAGCTGCTTTTAAGCAACAACTGAGCTTGTCAGCAAAGATACTATAGTCTTCACACTTTTCCGTCTGGCTCCAGTCAAACCCAGAAATCGCTTTCTTCAGCTTTGCTTCATCGAATGTCTTCGGACACTGTTTCCTATTTGCCATCTATAACACCTTTTTTTCCACCACTTTGTCGAAAATCAACTTCGCTCTAAGCAAGCGATGGTCACTGCCGATGTTGAAAGGCTGCACCACAGAGATGTCTTGAACAATGCACCTTTTATTGACTAAAATATAGTCGATTTCATTCTTGCTCTTCACGTTTGGTGCAATCCACGTCCACTTTGTTGCGATCTTTTTATACCAGGTATTTGCCAAGTACAGTTCTTTCATTTCTGCCATCGCTACTAACCTTTCTCCTCTTTCATTCTTTTCGTCACTGCCATATCTCCCTATGAAGTTTTTACCAGCTTTCCCTTGTCCGACCTTGGCATTGAAGTCTCCCATCGTGATAGTGTAAGTGGACTTTTGCGCGAGGGCTCTTTCAAGCTCTCGGTAGAATTCTTCCACTTCTTCGGTCTCACTTGCACTTGTGGGGGCATAGGCCTGGATGACCTTGAGGGTAGCCTTTGACTCTATCTGAAGATGAAGCACACCAATACGTGATGATATTAGCTGGCATGATATAACTTTCAAAGACCAGTCCTTACTGACGATAAATCCGACTCCCCCAATGTTTCTAGCACCGTCTTCCTTTCTGAGCCTCACAGCGCTTCCATCCTTCCAGTTGACTTCCAACTTCTTCTTTCGTCGGGTTTCACAGACTTCGCAGGATGTTGCATCTTATCCTTTTCTTTTCCTTCATCAGATGGTTTAACGTTTCCTCCCTCGCTAGCGACCTACAATTGTAAGAACACACAGCAAGGGATGTCCTTTTCCATGTTGGCGTAGCACCTGACATTTTTGTCAGCCTCTCGTCGCTCAATTTCCACTCCACCACTATAGAACTGTTCGATGACGCTCTGGGGACTAAAACCCATTTACTCGTGTTGTTTTAGCCATTGACTTCAAGCCATCCCACCAGTCATGGTTTTATAGACTTCTATGATAACCCCCCTTAGTCTCCTCTTTTCTAAGCTGAAAAGTCCATGTCTTTTTAATCTCTCTTCATATGGGACCTGTTCCAAACCCCTAATCATTTTTGTTGCCCTTTTCTGAACCTTTTCCAATGCCAATATATCTTTTTTGAGATGAGGTGACGACATCTGTACACAGTATTCAAGATAAGGGCATACCATGATTTTATATAGGGGCATTAATATATTTTCTGTCTTATTCTCTATCCCATTTTTAATAATACCTCCCTCTACCCATCTACACTGCCTCTCTCCTCGGCCCGTCCCTCCCCTCCACATGTCTGCCCTTCCGCTTCACCCCCACAATCCCCTGGCACTACACTTTCCCTTTCCTATGTACCTTCCTGGTGCCTCCCTCTTCCCTGACTGCCCCTGCCCTCCTTGCCCTCTTTCTCTCTGATGCCCACCCCCTCACCATCCTTTGTCCCAATTTTACTCATGCCCCTCTGCGCCCTCACACATGACTTGCTCCATTCCCTGCCTTCCTCCTGCCCACTCCTCCTTTCAGCCCCTCTTCTCCAGGCTCCCATTGCTCCCCTCTCCTCTTCCTTTCTTTTGTCCCCATTGTTCCTCCCCTTTCATCTCCCAGCATCACCCAGTCCCCTTTCCTCTCCCACATCCACTGACACCTTTCCTCCCCTCCCCCACTCCTGCCCTTTTCCTCATTGTCTCCTCTTGGCACCCTGGCATTTCTCTCTCCTTCACCCTGCCTCTTGGTGTCTTCTCCTTTCTTCTTCTGCCATCCCCTCCACTCTCCCCTCAGCACAAGCCCCTTCCTTTCATCACCTCTTCCTTTCATCACCAGCCCTTAGTTCTCCCCTTACCCCTTCTCTTACCATCTGCCTTCCAGAAAGCAGTTTGTAGGGCTGGAGCCTGCGGTCCAGCCCCAGAAGCCCCTGCAGCCCTGACCCCAGCTGTTCCTAGAGAAGGACCACTTCCCAGGCCTGGAGCAGAGGCTGCCTATGGTGCTATTTTTAGCGTCCAGACTGAGGCTATGTCTAGACTACACAGTTTTTTCGAAAAAAGTGGCCTTTTTAAAAAAAAACTTCACCTGCATCTAGACTGCTGTCACATTCTTTCAAAATTAAATCAAAAGAACGTGTTGGTTTTTTCAACAGGGTAAACCTCATTTTACGAGGAAGAACACCTTTTTCCTGGATAAGTGAGGCTCTGAGAGGCAAAGAGAAAAAAATGGGGGGTGGACCCAGATCTGTGCTACACTAACACATACCCAGATAGCAGGACTGTTCCAAAGAGAAAAAAGCACAGGTACCCTCATGGCCATTCCATTCATTGCAATCATAGCTTACGTGTGAGAGAGCATCCATTCAGTCTGGACTCTCTCTTTCGAAAAAGCAGATCGCTTTTTCGATGCACTTTTGCAGTGTGAATGCTCTCTTTCGGAAGAAGTTTTTCCAGAAGATCTCTTCCGAAAAAAGCTTCTTCCGAAAGAAGCCTGTAGTCTAGACGTAGCCTGAGTGACCCACTCTGTTTTTATACCTACTATTTCATTTCACAATCTGATGCCATTCAAAAATACAGACTTCCTTCTCTTCTGAAAAAAAGCTGCTTCTGAAAGAAGCCTGTAGTCTAGACGTAGCCCAAGGGCTGAAGCTGAAGCCTGAGAAGCTTAGTTTTGTAGGGTCCTGGGGAACTGTGCTGCTTGCTGCTTCCTAATGCTGGTCCTGGCTATTATATGCAAAAAAACCCCATCAACCCCTCCCCAATCTCCCCCCCCCCCAAAAAAAAACAGTTTCTGTGGCGCAGTTGGGTTGTGGAGTTTGTTCAAGTGGCCTCAGAAAGAAAAAGATTGAGAAGCCCTCATTTAAATATTGTGACAGCAACCTCTAATGTGAATGCCATATATCAACACACACGCCCCCATATGTGTATTGTTTGTTTCTTTTATAAAAAAATTTTCAGCGTGATTTAGAGACCTGAATAAAACAGCAGGAACATTGAAAATGATAAACCTATTTGCAGTTTTAACAGCATTTTGGAGCTGAAGAATTATTGTATTTTTCAATATGTGTACATGTTTTTGCACAATTTATCCTGGATTTCGTCTTGGCATCTTGCTGTTTACAATGAGTTCACAACGCTTTTATTCCTCCTGGAGGCAATCAAATTGTTTTTTCCATTATCAAATACAGCTGTTTAAATCTCTCTGCAAAAGTCAAAATCTTGTTGAAGAAATTCCAAACAGCACTAAAAACAGGCTTAAATTTTATCATTCAAAGATTTGTACTCTTAGGGTATGTCTACACTACCACCCTAGTTCGAACTAGGGTGGTAATGTAGGCAACCAGAGTTGCAAATGAAGCCCGGGATTTGAATTTCCCGGGCTTCATTTGCATCTCGCCGGGCGTCGCCATTTTTAAATGTCCGCTACCGTTCGGACTAGGCTACCGTTACCATTTCACGAGGAGTAAGGGTAGTTCGGACTAGGAAGCCTAGTCCGAACTACCTAGTCTGTGCCGCGTGTACCCGCGCGGCACGGAGTCCGCACTAGTGGACATTTAAAAATGGCGGCACCCGGCGAGATGCAAATGAAGCCTGGGAAATTCAAATCCCAGGCTTCATTTGCAACTCCGGTTGCCTACATTACCACCCTAGTTCGAACTAGGGTGGTAGTGTAGACATACCCTTAGAGACTACTGTACCAAATCATTAGCCAAATGTAAATGATACAGCACTTTTGTGTAAAGTTCAGGACCAGAGGTTGAAGTCCAATTATTACTGTATCCCAAGACCTGTAGTCTTTTCCTCATTGTTCACTTCTTTTTTTCTCTCTTAAACATGTCTCTTCAACCCTGACTCCCTGGTGCAGCACAGCCCTCCAGAATAGCCTATTGATAGCAGCATTTTCTAAACTTGTGGTGTCAATGTTGAAAGGGTTCAAGTCCTTCATGTATATGTCCTTGAGCCTAGATCAGCCCCATAGCTTTGGAACATCTACACACTATTCATACAGGAGATCCTTTACAAAATGGCAGAAATTGGAACTTATAGGGGGTTTGCAAACTTGAAAGCCTTTAAAATTGTGAAATAAAGTAAAATTGAGAGGCAGGGTAACCCTGCCATTAAAGCACTAGACTCAGGGTACAGCTACACTGTGGGGTTTTTTTTTGGAAGAGGTATGCAACTAGCAGTTGTATTTGCATACCTTCTTCAATTTTTTTTTCCAGAAGAGGCTTTTCCGCCTTTTGGCCCCATCTGCACATACCCTCACTAGATCTGGGTTCATTTCTCAGTTCTGCCATAACCTTGGGTAAATTATTTAATCTCTCTGGGTATGTCTACACTACAATGTTAGTTCGAACTAACGGACGTTAGTTCGAACTAACATTCATAGCCGCTACACTAGCGCTCCGCTAGTTCGAATTTGAATCAAACTAGTGGAGCGCTTAGTTCGAACTAGGAAAACGTCATTTTACGAGGATTAAGCCTAGTTCGAACTAGCTAGTTCGAATTAAGGGGTGTGTAGCCCCTTAATTCGAACTAGTGGGAGGCTAGCCCTCCCCAGGTTTCCCTGGTGGCCACTCTGGCCAACACCAGGGAAACTCGTCTGCCCCCCTCCCGGCCCCGGCCCCCTTAAAGGGGCACGGGCTGGCTACGGTGCCCGTGCCAGGTGCAAGCCTGCCAGCACCCAGCCAGCAGACCCTGCACCTGGCACGGCACAGATCTACCCACCCGATGTCCCCCAGCCCACCCCCTCTTCCCGGGACCAGGCTGGCGGCTCCCGGGAGCTTGCCCTGGACCGCAAGAGGCGGGCACCTTCCTGGGCTAGTGCGGACATCGTGGACCTTGTCCACGATCTCCGCACTAGGCACAGGAAAGTGGCCGTCTAGGGCAGGAGAGCTGCCAGCCTGGCCACCCAGGAGCAGGTGTGCATGAAAATCAAGGGGGTCCACTGAGACCCCCAACCCTGAGCCTTGAGCTTACAATGGCCGTCCTGGGTCAGACCAAAGGTCCATCTAGCCCAGTAGGCTGTCTGCCGACAGCGGCCAACCCTAGGGACCCTGGAGGGGATGGACCGAAGACAGTGACCAAGCCATTTGTCTCGTGCCATCCTTCTCCAGCCTTCCACAAACTTTGGGCAGGGACACCACTCCTACCCCCTGGCTAAGACTACTCCATGGACCCAACCTCCATGACTTGATCTCACTTCCCTTTAATCTCTGTTCTAGTTCTAGCCTTCACAGCCTCCTGCAGCAAGGAGTTCCACAGGTTAACTATTTGCGTTGTGAAGAACAACTTTCTCTTGCTAGTTTGAAGCCTGCTACCCATTCCTTTCCTTTGGTGTCCTCTAGTCCTTCTTTATGGGAACTCAGGAAGAACTTTTATGAATGCACCCTCTCCACCCAACCCCTGGTTTTAGAGACCTCTATCCTGTCCCCGCTCCATCTCCTCTTTTCTAAGCTGAACAGTCCCAGTCTCTGTAGCCTCTCTTCATCTGGGACCTGTTCCCAACCCCTGATCATGTTAGTTGCCCTCCCCTCTCCCAGCCTCTCTCTTCCCCTCTCCCACCTCCTTTTCCCAGTCTCCCCCAGTTTTGTTCAATAAAGACAGAGTCAATGTTGGAAGAAACGTTATCTTTATTTTGTACATCAATAAGAAGGGGGGCTGGGGAAGGGTAAGTGGAAGGAGGTGAGGGAGGAATGGGGTACGAGCTCCCGATGGGGAGGACTGGGCTGGCTCTGCGGGCTTCTGGGGGTGGAAGCTCTCCTGCAGCCCCCCAATTGCCCCCTCTCCCCAGATGGCAGCCTGCGGCAAGTACAGCCGGGCTGATGGCCGAGTGGTGTGATGTGCCCAGTGTGGGTACTCCGGGCAATCCAAGCCAGGACTGCTTTGCAAGCGGGGCACCCCTTAGAACTGTCTGTCCGGGGTGGGGGTCGGGACCCTTTAAGCGCAGCCCTCGGCTAGCCTGAGACAGCATCTCCACGCTCTAAGTCCTCCTCTGATGCCCTGCCGGCACTGCTTCCGGCCATCCTTAAGCCCTGTTCAGGGTCCACTCAATGTGGACTTGCTAGTTCGAATTAGCAAAACGCTAATTCGAACTAGTTTTTAGTTCTAGACGCGTTAGTTCAAATTAGCTTAGTTCGAATTAACTAATTCGAACTAAGTTAGTTCGAATTAGCGCTGTAGTGTAGACATACCCTCTGTGCCTCAATTCCCCATCTTTAAATAAAGGTGACAGTACTTTTTGTGCCTATCTTGTCTATTTAGATTGAAAGCTTTTAGGATCGAACATTGACTCATACAATCTGTTGAACAGAACCAAACAGGATTGCCTCTATAGTCCTGACTGAGGCTTCTAGTTACCAACAACGTTGCAGAGCTGGCTCCCAATAATACAGAAGCAGGGAACATCCAGTTAACCCCTGGTGGGCCACCAAACACTTTGTTTACCTGAGTATCCACACGCAAGGCCATTCACAGATCCCAGTGACTGTGGTTTGCCATTCCTGACCAATGAGAACTGCAGGAGGTGGTGGACCAGGTTACACCGCTTTCTGTAGCTCCCATTGACTAGGAATGGCAAATCGCAGCCACTGGGAGCTGCAAACAGCCATGCCTGAGGATGCTCAGGTAAACAAAGTATCTGACGGCCCACTGGGGACTGATGAACCCTGATGCACCATATCTGGCACGCGAGTTAGAGGTTCCATAACCCTGCACTAATGCCAGAAAATTCATAATCTCCATTAGGGATGTAAGCAACTAATCGACTAGTTGACTATCTGATGAGCAAAGGACTAGTCACTCTCTCTCTCCCCACATCAGAAAGTGGCCACAAGTGGGGGAGGAAGGGGACGTGCTGGGGGGAGCCAGTTTAAAAGCTGGTTCCCTCCATTTCCAGCTCCATGGGAGGGGACGGGGCACAGTGGCAGCATTCCAACTTTGAAATGTACAAGAGTCCCTGTTGGGGCTCTTGTACATTTCAAAGCAGAAACACTGCATGAGGCCTGGAGTCAGTCGGGGACTCTGAGTCCCCCGCTGGCCCCAGGCTCCATTTGGTGCTTCCGCTTTGAAATGTACAAGAACCCCAGCAGGGGCTCTTGTGCACTTCAAAGATTGAAATGCCGCATGGAGTCCGAGGTCTGTGGAGGACTCCTCACTAGCCCCAGGCTCCACACTGCGGGTATGTCTAGACTACACACCTCTGGCGACAGAGGAATGTAGATTAGGCTACCCAGCATAGGCAAAGAAACGGGAATTTAAATAATCCCCACTGCATTAAAATTAACATGGCTCCCACGCTGTGCTGACGATCAGCTGATCCGGCACAGCGCAGTAGTCTAGACGCAGATCAGTTGGCTGAGGAAGCCTTTGCCGACCGATCCCTTATGCCGTGTGAAATGAGGTTTACAGGATCGGTCGGCAAAGGATCCCCCAGCCAACTGATCCGTGTCTAGACTACCGCGCTGTGCCGGATCAGCTGATCGTCAGCACAGCGCGGCGGCCATCTTTATTTTAATGAAGTGGGGATTATTTAAATCCCCTCTTCTTTCCCTATGCCGGGTAGCCTAATCTACATGCCTCTGTCGCCAGAGGCATGTAGTCTAGACATACCCTGCGCTTCCACTTTGAAATGTACAAGAGCCCTAGCGGGGACTCTTGCACATTTCAAAGTGGAAGCACCTGCATGGAGTCTGGGGTCAGCCCCAGGCTCCACCCAGCGTTTCAGTAATTGAAATGCATAAGACTCCTGCTGGGGCACTTGCCATTTCAAAGCGAAAGCATCCATATAGAGTCTGAGGTCAGCAGGGGACTCCTTGCTGGCCCCAAGCTGCACAAGGTGTTTCAATCTTTGAAATGCACAACAGCCCTAGTGGCTCTTGTATATTTCAAAGGCAGAACGCTCGACTAGACCTTATCAACTAATCAAATAGTCGATGGAAATCCTATCAACTATTTAATTAGTTAATTAATCAAAATATAATAACCCTAATCTCCATTCCTAAAAGAGAACTTTTATAAAGATGAGATTTTGCCAGAAGAGTTGAAATGTAATATGGTCATATTCAGGGCTCGACAAATTCACTTGCCCGCTTGACCGGGGCGAGTAGATTTTATCAGCTGGCGAGTGCAGGGACGGACTGGCCCGGTGGGCGGTTGTGACGGGCTGGCCAAAGCCTACACTACGGCCGGTGTGGCCCCATCCGATCTGCCGGCCAGGCAGAGGAGTGGAGTGCCGCTGAGAAGGGGGAAACGCAGTGATTCTCAGTGCTGGGTTGCCTGTGTGCAGCTCCAGCGCGAGGAGGCGGGGCCAGAGGCGGGATGGCGGCAGATGCCAGGATGCTGGCGTGACATGGCCCCGCTGATTTTAAAGGGCCGCAGCAGCTCGGCTCTGGCTGCGTGGCCCTGGGAGCTGGCTGCAGTGCAGCCAGGCCCCGCCGCGCTGGCTTCAGTCCTGCCATGGCCCCAACCCTCTCGCTGGTGAGAGACCGCTCCCGGCTGACCACCCAGCTCGCTGCACCCGCCCCGCGCCGCCCGTTCCCCGCACTGCCCGTTCCCCACGCCACCCCTGCTCCCCTGCACCCTGCTTCCTTGTACCCCGGACTCCCTGCTCTCCCTCTTCCCTGCAACTCTCTGGCTCTGCGCCGCCCTTGCATCCTGCTCCCCTCCGATCCCTACCCCCAGCTCTGTGGTGCCCGTTCCCTGCACTACACCTAGACCCCGATCCCTCTGCCCCTCCTGTTCCCCGCATCCCATTCTCCATGCCTCCACCGCACCCCGCACTCTGCGTGCCTCTGGCTCTGTGCCTCTCATTCTCCGCACCACTCCTGTACCCCCCCCCCCCCCCACCACTGGCTCTGTGCTGTCCCTGCACCCTGTTTCCCCTGTGGGTCAGGAGTGAGGAGCGCTTGTCCATAGGGAGGGGATGGACAGGCCAGGGAAAAGGCTGCTATGACTCAGCAGGGAGTGAAAGGGGGAGTTCACTTGAAGCGCCTTTGCCTTTATGGAAAAAAACAAATGAAAATGCAATTTGCTATTTATAGGGCTAAAATGCCAGGACAAAAATGAAAACAAACAAAAAAAAACCCATTGCAAAATGCAAACCTTTGCAAAATGCAAAGACAACAAAAATAGGGGGGGAGTGTCCAAAAATGTTTTGCTTGGGGCAGCAAAAAATCTAGAGCTGGCCCTGGGGGGGGGGGGGGGGGAAGGGGCTGGGCTGGGCTGGACTGGACTGGACTGGACTGGACTGGACTGGACTGTAGGGAGGGGACGGAAGGGGAGGGGAGGGGAAAAATATGGGGAAGGGGCTTGTGCTGTGGGAGGGCAGGGGAGGGGAGGCGGTCAGGAGAAGAAGAAGAAGAAGAACGGAGAAGGCACCAAGGGACAGGGATGTAGGAGAGACAAATGCCAGGGGCCAAGTGCAGACAATGAGGTAAAGGGCAGGAGGGGAGGTGTCAGTGGGAGGGGAGACAGGGTGATGCCGGAAGAGGAGAGAGTAAGGGCACTGGGGACTAGGTGGGGGAGGAGGAGGTACTGGGAGAAGGCTAGAAAGAAGGGGTGGGCATGAGGAAGGCAGGGATGGAGCAAGTCATGTGTGAGGGCACAGGGGCATGAGGGAAATGGGGGCAGAGAGTGGTGAGGGGGTGGGCATCAGGGAAAAAGAGAGCAAAGGGGGCAGGGGCAGTAAGGGAAGTGGGAGGCACCAGGAGGGTGCAGGTGCCAGGGGATTCTGGGGGTGAAGCAGAAGGGCAGACACCTGCAGGAGAGGGACCATCACCAGAGGAGAGAGGAAGGGCAGGTGGGTAGAGGAAGTTATTAGAAGAGGGGATGAGGATCAGATCAGAGTAGGGCTACTGGAGGAGTGGGCACAGGGGGGAGAGAAGGGCTGGTGGAGGGGGGCAGGACTCAGGAAGGCTGAGGGCAGTGAGAAGGGCAGGAGTCAGGACAGCAGGGGAGGGTGAGAGGTTGGGGGGCAGCAGGCACCAGGGGAGCTGATGGAGAAAGGGGAGGAGACATGGTAGCAGAGGGAAAAGGTAGAGGTTTATAAGATATTTATTAATAACTTGGGTGATATTTATTAATAACTTATTAGTAATTACTGTTCTTATTCTGATTAGGAATTTATGCTATTTAAAAACACTTTTTGGGGGGGATGGTGGCGAGTCCCTTTTTTGTCTGGCGAGTGGGGTTTTCCAGTATTTGTCGAGCCCTGGTCATATTCTCAGATCTTTATTCACTCCCGCCTGAGGCTAAATACCTTTTTATTTTATTATCATTTGTAACCATTAATGAACTCTTCACAGAGTTTTGGGATAAAGCATGTATGAAAGATATAATAACTTTTTCATGTTATTACTTACAGCGACCTCCTTAAATGCCACTTCTTCCAGAAATCTTTTCAACCCCATTTTTTTCTTCAGTAATTTGCCAGCTGGTCTCCCTTTTCTCAGAAAGTGTGCTATTTTCTCCCGTGTTTGCATGTTTTGTAATTTGGGGGCTGATCTTAAAAACACGAACACGAGTAACTTTAACTCACACAAGTAATAATATTAGACCAGATCTTGCTCCCAAGATCCACATATATAGGGCCCCCTTCCTATGCAAATGTCTCCTTCCAGTGTATGAGCATTGGGAAGGTCAGGAATAAAGATGGACAATTTCATGCTGGAAGAGAGGAGAGGGGAACACACATTGTACCCCTTGATTAACCCTAAGGCAGTTCAGATAAAAGTTAATGTTGGCTGTAGGAGCCTATGCATAATGGAGATTCCTCCTTTTAGGTTGTTCTTGGGTAGCTATAACTAGGGAGAACCCCTGGTTTTAATAACTGCATTGGAGATGCACTATGAAGCAGGACTGCTGCACACTGCCTCATTAGGGCGGCCTGGGACCCTTGAGCTATGTCTACACAGCAACATTATTTGGAAATAACTAGCATTATTTCAAAATAACATAGACCATGTCTACACAAACAACAGTTATTTTAACATAATGTAAAAATACTGTCAAGCTGGAGGACTTACTCTGACTCCTGTAACCCTCGTTTTATGAGGAGTAAGGGAAGTCAGAGGAAGAATGCTCTTTTTTGAAATAAGTGCTGTGTAAACCGCACCAAAACTCAAAATAAGCTATTTCTAAATAAGCTACAAAATTAACGTAGCTCAATTTGCGTAGCTTATTTAGAGTTAAACCCTGCTGTGTAGACACACCTTTGTGGATTCTGTAGAATTTGTTTGGTTTGGAATGATTCTGCACCTCTCTAGCAGAAAAATGTGAGGGGAAACTTCAAGAAATCTTCCAGTTATTCTTCTTTCTTAACATTCTATTAGAGGTTGTACTGACAAAAAGCCCAGCCCACTGAATTCAGTGGAACTGCTTGTAAATGGTTTTGAAACAAGTCCCTCGGGTTATAAAGTATTCAGACAGGAAACATGTTTAACTGTGGTAACATGATTGTTGTAATTTTTTTTAATGTATTTTGTTGTTTTTTTCTGATTCTTTTATTTACACTGATTCATTGTTTGTTATTTGAGGTGCTATTCACTACATAAAAATTCCCATATGTGCAAGCTCAGAGAATGAGGCAATGTCATGTTTTTAATATTTGTTTTTAAATTTTGTGACCCTGCTGGGGGAAGTTCTGTTTATACTGACTACTAGAGGGTTAGACTAATGCTCCATGGATGTATGTAATACTTAGAGACTTTCCTGGCATTGCCCAGGTCCTTCAGGGCAGAGGGGCTGGCAGTGTATGTGTGTGTGTGTGTGGGGGGGGGGGAGTACATGACTCAGGGAAGGGCTTTGAGGATGCGGGGTGTGGAGGAGGTTGGGGGTGTGAGAATGAGGGTTCAGGGGTGAGGAGGAGCTCAGAGTCAGTAGGTCCCATCTGGTACCAAACTTTTCTCTCCTCACAGCCACCAGGGTGATTTTTTTTCTTTCCTCAGCCTTCCTCCAGCTGCCAGAGGACTTTTTTCTCCCTCAGCTCCTCTCCTGGCCACCAGGAGGCTTTTTTCCTCTCTCAGAGTATGTCTACCCTACAAAGTTAATTCGAACTAACGGACGTTAGTTCGAATTAACTTTGATAGGCGCTACACTAGCGCTCCGCTAGTTCGAACTTAATTCGAACTAGCGGAGCGCTTAGTTCGAACTAGGTAAACCTCATTCTACGAGGACTAAGCCTAGTTCGAACTTACTAGTTCGAATTAAGGGGGTGTGTAGCCTCTTAATTCGAACTAGTGGGAGGCTAGCCCTTCCCAGCTTGCCCTGGTGGCCACTCTGGCCAACACCAGGGAAACTCTATTGACCCCCTCCCGGGCCCGGATACCTTAAAGGGGCATGGGCTGGCTACGATGCCCGTGCCAGGTGCAAGCCTGCCAGCACCCAGCTAGCAGACCCTGCACCTGGCACGGCTCGAGCCAGCCACCCGATGCCCCCCAGCCATCCCCCTCTTCCCGGAACCAGGCTGGCGGCTCCCGGGAGCTTGCCCGGGACCGCAAGAGGCGGGCACCCGCCTGGTCTAGTGCTGACATCATGGACCTCGTCCACGACCTCTGCACTAGGCACAGGAAAGGGGCCGTCTAGGGCATGAGAGCTGCCAGTCTGGCCACCCAGGAGCAGGTGTACATGAAAATCAAGGTGGTCCACTGAGACCCCCGACCCTGAGCCCTGAGCTTACAATGGCCGTCCTGGGTCAGACCAAAGGTCCATCTAGCCCAGTAGGCTGTCTGGCAACAGCGGCCAACCCTAGGGACCCTGGAGGGGATGGCCCGAAGACAGTGACCAAGCCATTTGTCTCGTGCCATCCCTCTCCAGCCTTCCACAAACTTTGGGCAGGGACACCACTCCTACCCCCTGGCTAATACCACTCCATGGACCCAATCTCCATGACTTTATCTCACTTCTCTTTAAACTCTGTTCTAGTTCTAGCCTTCACAGCCTGCTGCAGGAAGGAGTTCCACAGGTTGACTCTTTGCTTTGTGAAGAAGAACTTTCTGTTACTAGTTTGAAGCCTGCTACCCATTCCTTTCCTTTGGTGTCCTCTAGTCCTTCTATTATGGGAACTAATGAAGAACTTTTCTTGATGCACCCTCTCCACCCCACTCATGCTTTTATAGACCTCTATCATATCCCCCCTCAGTCTCCTCTTTTCTAAACTGAAAAGTCCCAGTCTCTTTAGCCTCTCTTCATATGGGACCTCTTCCAAACCTCTGATCATTGTAGTTGCCCTCCCCTCTCCCACCCTCTCTCTTCCCCTCTCCCACCTCCTTTTCCCAGTCTCCCCCAGTTTTGTTCAATAAAGAGAGATTCTATTTTTGACCACATGTTTTCTTTATTTTGTACATCAGGAAGGGGGGCTAGGGAAGGGTAAGTGGAAGGAGGTGAGGGAGGAATGGGGTACGAGCCCCCGATGGGGAGGACTGGGCTGGCTCTGTGGGCTTCTGGGCATGGAAGCTCTTCTGCAGCCCCCCAATTGCCCTCTCTCTCCAGATGGCAGCCTGCGGCAAGTGCAGCCGGTCTGATGGCCGTGTGCTGTGATGTGCCCAGTGTGGGCACTCAGGGCACTCCAAGACAGGACTGCTTTGCAAGCGGGCCACCCCTGAGAACTGTCTGTCCGGGGTAGGGGTCGGGTCTCTTTAAGCACAGCCCTCGTCTAGCCTGAGGCAGCAGCTCCATGCTCTAAGTCCTCATCTGATGCCCTGCCGGCACTGCTTCCGGCCATCCTTAACCCCGGTTCAGGGTCCACTTAATGTGGACATGCTAGTTTGAATTAGCAAAATGCTAATTCAAACTAGTTTTTTGGTCTGGATGCGTTAGTTCGAATTAGCTTAGTTCGAATTAACTAATTCAAACTAAATTAGTTCGAATTAGCGCTGTAGTGTAGACATACCCTCACATACATACACACACAACATTGCAAGAAAGGTTTGGGGGCAGGGGGACTACTTACTCAGTGTGCTGGCAGGCAAAATGGCAGAGCCCAGCCCTGCTGGCTGCTCCCTTAGTGGTAGGGCTGCCCTCAGTGGACACTCTGCAGTCTTGTTGCCAATGGCCACTCTCATATCACATTCCTCAGAACATCAGCACCTCTCTTTGCGTGTTATGGAAAATTGTCCTTTCCCTGAGGCTTCTGGTTGTCCCTGTCCAACCAAACTCTGCCCTTGCTTTAAGTTAGCAGAAGAGGAAGCTGCATACCAAATTTGGTGGCCCTCACTTTTACTGTTTAGGAAGAGTTCTTGAACAAACGGACTCAGACAAACACACAGACAGATGCACTCAGATAGATAGATAGATAGATTTTGAACCCTAAACAGTGAGCTCTCTCAAATCAAGATTGTCTTAACCATAGAATTACAGGATCACAGGATTGGAAGGGACCTTGAGAGGTCATCTAATCTAGTTTCCTGCACTCATGGTGGGACTAAGTATTATCTAGAGAGGTAGGGAACCTGTGGTCTGCATGCCAGATCTGGTCCATGGCTTGTCTTGATCCAGCCCACCAGGCTTGAGGCTTCTCCCCCTACAATTGGGAGCTGGGGTTGGCGTTCCAGCCACGGAGGGGAGGGAGCACTGAGGCTGGAGCACCAGTACTGGCTCCCCATTGCAGGAGAGGGGAGCCCCAAGCCTCATGGCCCAGTCAAGGCAAGCTACATGTCTCATCTGGCCCACAGGCTGTGCTACATGTCTCATCTGGCCCACAGGTCCACTGCTTCCTGTTGCCCCCTTTGGCTGGGAATCCAAGCCAATGGAAGTGGCAGGAGATGGTGCCTGCAGGGATCATTTCCTTGGAGCTCGAAGAGCTGTGCTAAGACACTCAGGTCCCTTCTGGAACTGTGCCACGTAGGCACCCAAGGCTCCTATTCCCACCCAGACCCTGCATCCCCACCCCAGCCCTCTTCTGCACGCTGCCTCCCAATGACCCTGCATTCCCACCCTGCTCCTGCACTCTCCCTCCTGCCCAGATCCTGTAATCCCAACTCACTCCTGCACCTTCCATCCTGCTCGGACTCTGATCCCCGACCCGTAGGCCACTTCTGCACCCTTCTTCCCTCCCAGACCCCATGCCCTCACCACCATTACACTCCCAGGCAGCTCCCTCCAACACACTGAACCCTCATTTTTGGCCGCATCCCAGAACTTGGGATGGCCCAAAAAATCTACTAGACCTGGGCCCCCAGAAGAGTTAATCCAGACTTGGGGCTAAGCCCTGAGCCTTGGCGCCTCCCCGCATGGGGCTGGAGCTTAAAGTGAATGATGGGAGTGTCTTTTTCCCTTGCTTCTCAGTTGTGGGCCACATCTGTGAGGGTTTTTTTTTTCTCCTTCTTACTTGGGGACCAGGTTTAGTGAAGGAGGTTTTTTTAATCTTTTGCATCTCACTTGTATGTGTCCCCAACTGATTCTTCAGTGGGTCAGTGAAATAAAAAAAAGGTTCCCCTCCCCTGATCTAGACCATTTCTGACAGGTGTTTGTCTAACCTGCTCTTAAAAATATCTTTATTATGTGTTTGAATGGTACCTATATTGGGCAACCAAAGGAACTATTTAAAATAAAAATAAAGCTATTTAAAATAAAAACATAATCTGTCTTTATACTGCTGAAGATGAGGGCTCTTTGCACTGTACAGGATGATGCCAATAAAGATGTGCAGATATAGGTCTCAAAACATTTGACTCTGACTCTGCTGTAAGGATTGTCTTTTATTTTGCTATCTGCAGAATTATAGTGAAACTAAGCCATTAGAAGTGTTTTATAGCATTTATACAATAGAATTTTACAACGTTCATGAAGGCAAACCTCTGAAAGTGATCATTATGTGGTGTCCTTTATTTGAACACGGGTCTCACTCCAGTTCACATTGTATCTTTGTTTTCTTCATCTCTTGCCTGTTTCTAAAGATCTATAAATGCTGAATATTGGTATTTGTATTATTTCACAGAACTTTGAAAACATGAGTGATGTGGACGAAGAAAGTTCCAGTTCCAGTGACTCAGAACCAGAGACACAGGAGCCTATTTATGCCATTGCTCCATCAATTAATATCCGAGATGAGGGATCCATTGATGTAGTTACAAGTCCTGCATTTCAATTTCTAGATGAGGTATTGTAGACCTACCTTTCTATATTACAGATGTTAACAATTAGTCTGAAAACCAGCACCTGTTGGTAGCAACTGAAAATTATTACCATTTTTTAGCTGTTGGGCCAACATGAAATGTCAGATTGGTGGTCTGCTCAGTTGCGTAGTGGAGAGGGGTCCACACCCGAAAAACAGTCACCACAAGAAAATCTGTTGTTGACCTCTCCATCACAACTGCCAAGGATTAATAGGAGATGAAGACAAATTTACTATTCATAGGATAGGGGTTTTCTCACAGTCAGAGTTGTTTGGGCTGGAGAAAATTTGCTGTGCTGATGCCAATGCTGCACTTCTTTTATGAATTAAAAAAGGGGCTTCATTCTCCGTACAACCATACAAGAAATTATAAAGTGTTAATTTTACTTTTACAGATGATGCAGCCTTTCTTCCCCCGCTATTGGAGGGCAGGGATCACAGAGCTTTTGGGCTGTCTTCCAAAATTAGAGCTTTCATAGGGAACATGTACCTTGCAAGATGAAATGCACATATGATTGTATTACTCTGTAGGTAGTGAGATCATGGTTATGGTCTTGGTGGTAGGTGGTTGTCAATGGCTCTGTTTTATGTTTATGGTATTTTGGCTGCAGAAATAATTGCATCATAATTTTCACAAAGGCTGCAGCGTTGAGAGGAAAACTACAGAGTTAAAAAGCTTCTCAGGAACTGTGAGCTGCTAGTGGTACAGAAGCCATTTGAAACAAAGCAGCTTTGCAGGGTTGCTAGCATTAAAGTGACAGAGAGCATTTCATTAAAAGATTTCAAGTAATAATTTGAAGGTGCTTTCTGTTATTTTGGTAGTATATCCTGAAGTAATAGAGCATTTGGTGTTTGATCTGAGCATTTATCTTCTGAGTTTAATAAGCCCAAGATAAAGTTGTTACTTTATAAACAGTAAGCACCCTCAAAGCTATTATAATAAGTTCAAAGTAACAGTACATGACAATCTCCTAGATACTCAGTTGAATTCAAAGAGATCCCTTAATCCCCATTATTTCTTGAAATTGACAGCTTGAACAACAGCTTCAGAAAGAGCTTCACAAGTGCCTCCTCTGTACTATGAACCTGCCTAAAGCTCTGTCATATAGATCCATATTGATTAAGGTGAAACTGAAATTGTAACATAGCTAAATGCTCTTTTGGGAGGTGAGATACAGAGCAGCTGGGAGAGGTAAATGCACTAGCAAATTAGAAATAGGACAGTAACTCAAAAAATTCTCAGTTACTTCAACTTGTGCTTAGGTTTACATGGATAATAAAATTTATGATTAAATGTGAAAAAATATGGATTAATCTCTAGCTAGTCCCTAATGATTCTGCTTCTTTGACTGAAGTGTTTAGAAAAAGCTTGGCAGGAAACAGAATTAAGAAATTAATCTGATGGTTTAGAATTTACTATGAACTCAGGTCATCCCCTTGAATATGGTAAAGGCAGTAGAATTAAATAGGAAAGTATATCCACAGTATAGACTTCTATATAATGGTAACAATATCAGAAAGATTGTATGTGTTTTATGGAAATTTTTATATATTATTATTGCTAGAAGTACAGAGAAAGGCAACAAAAATGATTAGGGGTGTGGAACAACTTCTATAACAGGGAAGATTAAAAAGATTGGGCCTGTTCAGTTAGAAAAGAGATGACTGAAGGGGGTGTGATGGAGGTCTATAAAATCATGAATATTCTGAACAAAATGAGTAGGAAAGTGTTATTTACTCCTTTATATAACACAACGGGTGAGCCAAAGAAATTAATAGGCAGCATGTTAAAAAAAACATAAGGGGAGTGTCCAGGGGAGTGTTGAGAAGGCCAAAAATATAACTAGGTTAAAAAAGAGTTCATGAAGGATAGGTCCATCAGTGGCAATTAGCCAAGATGGTCAAGGATGCAACCCCAAGCTCTTGGGGTATGTCTACACTACAGAGGAAGATCGAACCTGCTACTATCAATCTTCCAGGGTTTGAATTAGCAGTCTAGTTAAGACAGCTAATTTGAAGTGAGGGGGCACTCTGGTCGATGCCAGTAACCCTGATTTTACAAGGAGTAAGGGAAGTTGAAGGAAGAGTGTTCCCTTGACTTCCTGCAGTGTAGACAGCACCAAAAGTTGAGTTAAGCTACTTCAACTTCAGCTACGTAATTAACGTAGCTGAAGTTGCTTGTTTTAATTCAACTTTGTCCCATAGTGTAGCCATACCCTGGGGTACGTCTGAACAGCGCAGTTATTTCAGAATAAGCTATTGTGGAGGAGATTTTCTGAAATAGCTTATTTCGAAATAGCACGTCTACACACAAAATGTGTATCGAAATAGGGCTTAGCTATTTTGAAATAGAGTGTCCACACTGATTGGACGCTGAATAGCATTTAAGGCCACCTGGAACCAGTTCAGGCCAGTAGTTACTTCGTGTGGCTGCTGCTTGAGGCTGTCTGAGGCGTGTGCTTAAAGGGATCCCCATGGACAACTGTTTCTGAGGTTTCCCTGCTTACTTACCTATCTGAGGGACAGCAAAGCATTTTCTCTTCTTACTCTGGTTGCCCTGCTTCAGGACAACACAGCACTCTTTGCTATGGAGCTTTTGCTGCAAGTCATGCAGGCTGCCTCCCAGGCGCTGCAGGAACCCAGTCCCCAGCCCTTGTAGCAGACCCTCCTCAGGAGGAGGAACGACTCTGGCAGCTGGATGCCGCCCGCCCTGGCCTGAACACTGTGTCCCGCCACATCTGGCGTCTGGACACCAGTGCAGACCAGATTGTTCTGAAGCGCTGGGGAGACCAACAATGGCTCCAGAACTTTTGAATGAAAAAGGACGCTTTCCTCAAGCTCTGTGAGGAGCTCGCCCCTGCCCTGAGGTGATGGGACACACACGTGAGGCCCACCATCCCCCTCTAGAAGTGTGTTGCCATCGCCCTCTGGAAGCTCTCCATGCCGAATAGCTACCAATCTGTGGGGAACCAGTTCAGCAAGGGGAGATTGACCGTCGGGGCCCTGGTCAAGCAGGTATGGCATTCTTGGGCTATTGTCCCAGGAGGGGGGTGGAAGGATGGAGCAGACTTCCCTAGGGAAAGGGTGGGTCGGAGTGGGGGCGGTGGAGGGTTTGTTCAGTCCCGCTTTCACAAAGCCCTGCCAGAGATTGGGGTGATTGCAGGGGGTTGCTCCTGGTGAGTGGTGGGAAGGGGGACTAAGAAGGAGGGGGTGGGGGAATCTAAGGTGACTGGCACCTCTGTGATTCTCGGTTTGTTTGTCTCCTTCTGCAGGTGGTCAGGGTGATCAACACTATCCTGCTGTGCAGAGTCATCCGCCTTGCTGATGCGGATGCTGTCATTAATGGATTTGGCACCCTGGGCTTCCCAACTGCAGGGGGGCTATAGACGGGACACACATCCCTAACCATGCCCCAGACCACTGGGCATCAAGCTACATAAACTGCAATGGATTCTTTTCTGTGGTCCTGCAGGCCATGACTGACCACCGAGGCCAGTTAACGGACATATATGTCAGGTGGTTGGGGAAGGCGCACAATGCACATGTCTTTAGGAACTCAAGTGTGTTCCAGAAGCTGCATGCTGGAACAGGGTCGGGGACGTGGACATGCCCATCTGCCTGATGGGGGATGCGGTCTATCCCCTACAGCCATGGCTCATGAAACCATACACCAGCCACCTCAATCCCTCCCGAGAGGCATTTAATGCCAGGGTGAGCAGGGCCTGCATGGTGGTCAAGGGTGCCTTCAGCCTCTTGAAGGCACGGTTTAGATACCTTGTCACCTGCTTGGACTTCGGGGAACATAACATCCCACATGTGGTGGCTATGTGCTGTGTACTGCACAATGTGTGCAAACGGAAGGGGGAGGCCCCCAGAGTGGAGAGTGAGGCTGACCATATGACTGCCATCCAGCAGGCCCATCAGGGGGCCGTGCACATCCGGGAGATCCTGAGGGAGATACTCTCCCCTGGTCTGTCCCACTGGGGTCTTGTGCTTCACCCCTCATTGCTCTCCCTCCACTTACCTCTCCCTCCTCCCCTTTCCTGCTGAAAAAATAAAGACACCTTTTAAAAAAAAACAAAAACCTAAACACTCTGTATCTTTACTGTGGGGGTCAAAGAAACTGGAGAGAGAGTGGGAAAAGAACCTGGGAGAAGGGATGAAAGAGGGTGGAGGAAGGGGGGTGTTGAGAACATCGCAGGAGAGAGGAGGGAGCTGGAAGGGGGAGGAGAGGTTGGGGCTGGGAGTGGCGCCGGGCTATGTGGATCCCACCGCCATGGCTTCCACAGGAGGGTGGGGAGAGTGTGGACGGAGAAGTGGGAGGAGGAGCAACAGCAACAGCAGGAGATGAGGCACAGGCTGGAGCGGGAGGAGGCATCATGCTCTGCACTAGGGAGTGGACATCAGTGCACAGGGAGTGGCCCTGCGCAAGCAGCTTCCACTAGCTCTCCCGACGTAGCTGCAGGTCCTCTAGCACTCAGCCGTGGATGGTGTGGTGCAGGGCTCAGAGTGCTGCCAGGTGCTGCCTCTGGTAGTCATCCAGGGGATGGTGGTGCCTGTGGAAGCCTCGGGTCCGGGAGACTGTCCTGGATGATGTTGGCTGCCCCTGTCTCACAGCTGGCCCAGCTGTGGAGAATAAAGAGAGATGGTCAGTCATCCCAGGGGACACAGTGCTTGAAGCATAGCCCCCATCTGCAAGCTGAGAGCAACAGTTAGCTCTGTTGCAAGCTATGTTATTGGAGCAAGGCCATGTGCGCTATGGCCAGTGGCCCCACATGTCATCCGCACCTGTTCTTGCATGCAGATGTGGCCTTTAGATGACAGGCTGTCTGCCATCCGGCCATAGATGTCCGCAATCCTGTGTCTGGTGTGGAGATCCTGGAGGTTGTTCTTGTCCTCCCCAATAAGGTACCGGATCTCCACACGAAACCAGGAACAAGCACGTCTTTTGCGGGCCCTGACAGGCTCCTAGGAGCTCATCAGACTGTTCCCTGTGAGCAGTGGAGGGCTGGGTGGCAGCATAAGACTAGCTCATCATGGACAAAATCAAGTCAGGGGCAGCTGTAGTGTGGCTCAGGGCTGTCAGGCCTTCTGCGAGCCACAAACCCTGTCTGCAGAGACTGCAGCTTTAAGGGTTACAAGAGAGGGACGGGATAGAGTTTTGCTGAGTGTGGGCAGAGCAGCCAGCAGGGCACCCTGGGAAGGGCTGGAAGCCCCCTTTTTCAAAGTAGCAGCTATTCCCTGTCTACACAGCCCCTATTCCAAAATATCTATTTCGGTATAGACTCTATTCCTCATAGAACAAGGTTTATAGAAGTCGGACTAAGCCGTCCGCTATTTCAAAATTATTTCAAAACAGTAGTTTTGCTGTGTAGATGCTCACATAGTTATTTCAGAATAATGGCCATTAGCCAGGATGGGTAGGAATGGTGTCTCTAGCCTCTGATAGAGGCTGGGAATGGGTGACAGGAGAGGGATTACTTGATGATTCCTTGTTCTGTTCACTCTTGGGTAGGATTGCCAGGTATCTGGTTTTGAACCAGACAGTCTGGTATTTGTGCTTTCTGTCCGGGAAACAAATTGAGAAAATACCGGACATATAAATGTCCAGCATTTTCTAATTAAGTAAGTTTTATTATTATCATCATGAGTATCACTACGTAGTTGTGTACTGCCTGGCTGGTAGACACGCTCACACTGTGTGAGCGTGTCTACCAGCCAGGCAGTATGCAACTACACAGTAGTGAGGAGAGGGCCAGGGCTGGGGTAGGATGGAATTCCTGGGGCCGGACTCACCCGTGTGCCCCGCTGGGATCATGTGCAGGACAGTCAGCACCCTGGGATCTGCATGCGCCCAGGCCAGCCCTGCTCCCCGTGGACAGTTCTCCTACCCCCACGGTCAGCCTCGTTTCCCCCGACCCCCGCCCAGCCACCCCTGCTTCCAGCCGGCCAGTTTCTCCCTCTCCCCTTCCCCCCGCCATCTCCCCTGGCCAGCCCCACTCCCCCCGATCCCCTCCCGGCCAGCCCTGCTTCCTGCCAGCTAGTTCCCCCCCATCTCCCCCGGCCTGCCCCACTCCCCCCCCCCAACCTCCTCCCAGCCAGCCCCACACCCCTCACAGCCAGTCCCCCCCCCCACACACACACACACACAATCTGAGATCAAGTGTGTTTGGTGATTTTTTTGAAACCATCTGGTAACCCTAATCCCGGGGCATCTGGCATTGATCACTGTTGGAAGACAGGATACTGGGCTAGATGGACCTTTGGTGTGCCCAGTATGGCCATTCTTATGTTCTTATTTCTTTTTTTCCAATAATACATGCATTTTGATCTTTGAACTTATGGAATACTCATAGATAAAGTGTATGACTTCATTCACAAGAGGTCTGTGCATAGATGCTGAATTCAGTTTCTCTGAATAGATTTCAAATGTTTTCCACTTGAATGGAATCAGATTGGTTCTGGTTTACTGGTTAGTCATTTATGCCTATGAAGCAGCAAATACTACATCAACAGAGACACCTTTCATTTATTTTAGCATAGATAGTTCTTTTGGCAGTGAACCTTCTGTTCAACTCAGCCTTGCTTTTCGCATGTAAATAGCAGATTGCCTATCTGACACTTGCTGCACAAAATATCTTTTCTTTCTTATTTAATAATACAATGTGAAATTATTTTGCCTGCTTGCAATTGGTAAAAACATTTAACAGTGAGAGGGATGAATAAACCCACTTGGTCCATCAAGATGTGTTCCTTTTCAGCACTTATTTATTACTAAGATGACATCAAGTTGACTAAATAGTTCCACTGCTTTTTCCATTTGCAGTTGTGGGTGAGGGGAGCTGTTTCATGCATTTGAATCTGATGTATGAATGGAAATGAACATCCGAGTGCTGGCGTGGAGTTTAAATGATCTCTTGCTTTATGTTTCTACCATTTATTATTGAAATATTTTTGCAGGTTTTTTTATATCCTGTGAACATTTCCTAAAATTCCATTTTCCTCCAATGTAAGCCAATAGAAATAGAATTCTGGAATGTCTCTCTTTAGATTGTTTTAATTGGAATTTATTTCATATAACATTTACTTGAAGTTATAGTAGATATGTTTACAGGACAAATATAAACCCCATAAAATAAACTCACTTAATATCATTTTGAGTTTGGTTAATTTTAGACCACATATGTAGAATTTGACCCTAAACATAAATAAACTTTACCATGTTTTGATTTAAAGCTACTTGTGCATTAGTTTTTAGATGCATTAACAATTAAACACAATTAACATAATTCTTCCAACAACTGGCTGCAACAAAAAGTTCACTGCAAGTTTACAGTTATCCTCTGCTGTAATAAAAACTTACATACAAGGATACTAGCCTGGACCCATTATCTGACCTATCCTAAAAACAAAATGCTCAACATAGTTAATCTGCCTCAGACAAAGGCTTGAATGAATATATGCGTTTTGCACTATTCCCTGAGGCATATCTATCATTCTTAATTCACTGTAGCCTTTTCTCATGCCTTCACTTTATATTTTTGTTGTTTTAAAAAAATTATTTCAGAATTTATGCTTGAGGCCTTTGTTTACTCTGTGGTAGCAACCCTGAAATTCCACAACAAAGTTAATTTAGTCTGCTATAAAATACCTTTCATTCCCACCATATCTCCCTGCATATTCATATGCACATACACACACACACACACCAATGGTTCTGAATTGAATTTGTCACTGCTTATTTTCAAGGATTCCATATCCCCCAACATATCCCTATACAGAAATGCCTAATTGATTTGGGGTTGGTTTCAGATTAAAATATGTTATTTTTATTTATAGACATAAAAAGCTCTGAACACTCTGCAAGTTATGCAAAATTATAAACCAAGTGCAATTTAATCAGTTTACCCATCTGTCAAAAGACAGACGATAATGACATTGTCTCCATTCCTTTGCATATCCTTCTACCTTTCTCCAAATGCCAGTAGAAATAAATGGACTCTGTAACAAGCCCTGAAAATGAATAAATATTGTGGATCAGGTGTGGGAGGACATTTCAGTGCCTGGTCCTTGCCAGCACAGTTGTTTCCTTTGTCTTATGTCAAAGGGGACTTAGAATCAACAATCTGCTAATTACAACTGTGTCAGTTTATCCTGGAAAAAGAGACAGGAGTTTGGGTAGAGTAGTCCCAGGCTGTGTAGGTCTTCTTACGTCAAAACTAGTCTATCCAGTCTAGGTCTGGGCACAAATGTCAAGTGTTGATAGCTGTCTTTTGCACCAGTTCTAACCTGGGAATGGATAACAGTTGCAATAACTGAGTACAAAACTTTCAAAAGATAGCCTTCTGGCTAGGTTTGGATGGTAAAACACTTTCTTAATCAATTTCTGCTGCTTAATGTTCAAATATCATTCAGGTTCTACATTTACAAAGCTAATGGCAATTGAATGTCCCTAATCTTAGGGTCAGATATAAGTTCTACCATATTTTCTGTTTCTTTCATCCTACCAATATTTGGCTTTGATTCAACTTTCACTTAAAATCTGAAATGAAATATAAGTTCATCTGAGAATCTCCAAACTGATCCTGGTTTTTGATTTTCAGATAAAATATTAATGGTTACTTTGGCTTTTCTGTTTTCAGGTCTTTGGGACTAATCATGATTCTTTAGACTTAAATTCACAAATCATCAGCCAAAACCAATTAATTAATGGATAACCCTATTTTCCTTATCTATCATTTTTGTATTTAATTATTCCATTTTGTTTGAAATGTATTAATAAATGGCTAAATTAATATGTAAACCATAATTTAAACCTACTGTCAATTTCTGTGCCCTTCAGACTTATTGGAGTTTTGACAAGTACAGTTTTGCAAGAGGTTGGTTTTTTTCAGCTTCTGAGAAGCTGTAAACAGGCCTGTTTATGAAAAATACAGTTAGGTCACATTTTTCTATAAATATTTTGTTATGTTTGATTAATGGTGCAATTCCATGGATGATGAAAGTAAATCAGTTGGTAAGAAATGAGTGGCAAAGGCTTATGAAAAAATGAATTCAGATATGGAAAACGAAATACGATAAAATAAATACATAGTAAGACCTACACTCATTTGGGTTGACTACTGGAATGTCTGAAGACCTGACCTGGGTGCTTTGGATTTAGCATTTTGGTATTTGCACTCTATCCACTGCCATTCCAAATTGGCATTGGCTCTCTGTCATTTCTTTGTCATAATAGAATAATAGAAGTGGAGTCGAGTCAAGTCCCCTGCCCTCACGGCAGAACCAAGCACTGGTCTAGACCATCCCTGACAGCTATCTCTCTAACCTGCTCTTAAATATCTCCAGTGATGGAGATTCCACAACCTCCCTAGGCAATTCATTTCAGTACTTAACCACCCTGACACTTAGGAAGTTTTTCCTAATGTCCAACCTAAACCTCCCTTGCAGAAATTTAAGCCCATTGCTTCTTGTTCTATCCTCAGAGGCCAAGGAGAACAATTTTTCTCCCTCCTCCTTGTAACACCCTTTTAGTTACTTGAAAACTGCTATCATGTCCCCTCTCAGTCTTCTCTTTTCTAAACTAAACAAGCCCAATTCTTTCAGTCTTCCCTCAAAGATCATGTTTTCTAGACCTTTAATCATTTTTGTTGCTCTTCTCTGGTCCTTCTCCAATTTTTCCACATCTTTCTTGAAATGTGGTGCCCAGAACTGGACACAATACTCAAACTGAGGTCTAATCAGCGCAGAATAGAGTGGAAGAATGACTTCTCGTGTTTTGCTCACACCATACCTGTTAATGCATCCCAGAATCATGTTTCCCTTTTTTTGCAACAGTGTCACACTGTTGACTCATGTTTAACTTGTCATCCAATCTGACTCCTAAATCCCTTTCAGCAGTATTCCTTCCTAGACAATCACTTCCCATTCTGTATGTGTGAAACTGATTGTTTCTTCCCAAGTGCAGTACTTTGCATTTGTCCTTATTAAACTTCACCCTGTTTCCCTCAGACCATTTTCTAGTTTGTCCAGATCATTTTGAATTTTGACCCTATCCTCCAAAACACTTGCCACCCCTCCCAGCTTGGAATCATCTGCAGACTTAATAATCGTACTCTCTATGCCATCATCTCTATGCCATCATCTAAATCGTTGATGAAGATACTGAACAGAACCAGACCCAAAACAGATCCCAGAGGTATCCCAGAAAAGCTCTGCCACCTCCAAGGAACACATCTGCTTTTCCAGAAAAAAAACCAGAAAAGCAGACGCATTTTTTCGGCATCCCTGTCTACCTCATATATGAGGAAGAAGGGATGTTCTGAAAGAGGCTTTTTTTTTTACATTGGCGCAATGTAGACAGGCCAATTGTCAGAAAAGCCTCTTTCAGAAGAAAAGCAGAAAAAGATACGCAAATTGCATTTCGCAATTTGCTTATCTTTTTCCAATAGAACGTTGTAGTCTAGACATAAAGTCGACAGAACTCAGCGGTTTTGTCGACTGCAGTAAACCTCATTCTACGAGGAATAATGCCTTTTGTTGACAGAGTTCTGTCAACAGAAGGTGTTATTGCATCTACACTGTCCTTTGCGTCTACACTTTCATGTCGACAAAGCGACTTGCTTTTTCAACAGAACTGGATGTTGTCTAGACGCTCTTTGTCGACAGAAGCTTTGTCAACAGTATCTGTCAACAAAGCCTCTGTCGACAAAATCCTGTAGTCTAGACATACCCCCACTGAGAAGTGGCAGAAGTCAATGGTACATTAGGCAAGCTCCCGCACTGGGGAGGGTAGAGTTACATAGAAACTCACTGTGTCAACTTAACACCAACTAAAAGCTCACCTTTCTTAGGGTATCTTCATTTGTCTATATACAGCCATTATCTGGTCTTTTTACACTGCTCAGGGGTGATAAAGATGCCAGATTGATGGAGAGGGTCTAAACAATGGCCAGTATAATTCAAAAGATACCATGTAACTTCTAAAACTATTAAACTTTCTTAAGCCAAAATAGTTTATATAATATTACTATAATATTTGAAATAATGGTGGGTTAAAACCAATATATTATAAATAACCATATTTTCAAACCCTCTGGGTAAGAGGATAATTGTAAAAGTGCTTGTTATGAAAATATAAAAAAAGGGCAAAATGCCTAGAAAAATTGGCATTGGCATTAGCAGTTCTATAGGAGAAAAGTAACTTTCTGTCATATATAGAACACCGAATAAAAATATTTTGAACAAAAATTAATCTTGCTGTTGATCAATGATCATCTACTTTCTGAAATATGCTCATTAATGTCTTTTCATGGTAACCATATTAGTGATTGCATGTTTTAATAGCATGTACAATCTGTTCCTCTCCTATCCAAACTATAAAAACCTTACACCGCTGCAGGAAGAAAACAGCATTTTCAAACATCAGCTTGTCCTGGAACATTCTACATATTATGTGTTTCAAAGACTTCTGAAACAACAAAAAAGCTATATAAATATGTTAGCACAGATAAGAAAGACAGATGTTGCCTTCACCTCCACCCCCAGGAATGTAACTAATAATTAAGTGAAAATTTTCTGCCAGTTGAAATGGTCACTGGGGAGCCAGCCCAGTGGTGATAATGTGATGATAAGCTAGAAACTGACATTTACTAGAAAATCTTTTAGAAAGTGCCCAGAATTGAGCATGGATGGTGGGAAAAGCTATAGGAACTGCAGGCTGAATATGATTACAGTCTAGCCCAAGGAAGATAATAAGCATCGTTAATATATGTCTGCTTGCTTCAGAAAGGCATTTGATGAATCTGTGAAAGTCACATATACTAATAGATGACATCATTGTATAGGAGTTACTAGTTCAGCTGCTTGGTGGGTTGGAGTAGGGAGCATCTGTTTGGTGTAATCTGGATAGTGCTAGTGAGCATAAAGGAAGATTGGGCAAACCTTCATTCATAAAATCATTTTCAGGCATGATAAACTGGTGAGGGACAAGGCATTCACTTCTCTTAGCAAGTGAAATACTTGGATAATAACCAGAGAAAAGGGCAAGTTAATTTTCCAGATAAGTATATGTATGGTATATGATGAGTAAGGTCACATTTTAGTCACAGGTATTTTTAGTGAAAGTCATGGACAGGTCATAGTCAGTGTTCCCTCTAATTTTTTCCATCCATGGGAGGAATACATTTCTGCACCAAGGCATGTGCAGAAGTGCACTGCCAGTAGAAACATATGCTGCTGGCTGTGAGAAGCTGTGGGCGCTCTGCCAATGAGCTAGACAGCACTTGACTCTCTCCTGGGCAGCTGCCCAAGTGCTCAGTTTATAGGGAACGCTGGTCAGAGTCAGTAAACAAAAATTCACAGCCCCCAATCTTCCCATGACTTGTGTTATATACCCCTAACAGAGCATTAAGGGTGTGTCTACACTACACCTCTCTGAGGACAGAGAGATGTAGATTAGGCACATCGAAATTGCTAATGAAGCAGGAATTTAAATATCCCGTGATTCATTAGTATAAACATGGCCCCTGCTTTTTTTCGAAATAGAGTTTAAAAAAACCCCTAAAAAACGGCAGTCTAGATGCGGATCTGTTGAAAATAAACCCTTTTTTGAAAGATCCTGTAAATCTAATTTTTTGACGAATACAGGATCGTTCAAAAAAGGGTTTATTTTTGACAGATCCATGTCTAGACTGCTGGTTTTTTTAAAAAAAACTCCGTTTCCAAAAAAAGCGGTGGCTATGTTTATGCTAATGAATCACAGGATATTTAAATCCCTGCTTCATTAGCAATTTTGATGTGATTGATTTGCATCCCTCTGTCAACAGAGGAATGCAGTCTAGACATAGCCTAAGGGTCCATGAGTACTCTGGGAAGAAGGTTCAGGGGTACCATAGATGCTGAGGGGTGGCATGGTACCTCTGCTGGTAAGGGAACAGAAGCATTTGGCTTGGGAACCCAAGCTGTGGGGGGACAGGTGGCATCCTGTTGCCCAGGAACCCCGGGTGCTGGGAGGAGGGAGGGTTGGCAAGGCTGGCAGTTTCCCTACCCAGCTCCATGCAATACCCCAGACGTGCCTGGCATGTCCCTGCAGCTTCTATGGAGAAGGGAGGCCAGGTGGCTTCTCTGAGTGCACTGCTCCCACCAGAAGCTTCTGTTCTGCTGCTCCTATTGCTCAGGAACCGCATCCAATGGGAGCTGCAGAGTCAGAGCTTGTGGCAACAGCAGCAGGAGAAGGAGCCTCCCCCCTTTGCCTTCCTGCCCCCAAGGAGCTACAGGGACACACTGGCTGCTTCCAGGTAATTTCTCTAAGGTGAGCACCGCACTGCACCTACATCTCCTACCCTAGCCTTGTGCCCCTTTCCATACCCAGAGTGCCCCAGTAGCAGCCAGAATGGCTTGCTCCAGGCCTCCCCAAGCAGAACAGGTACTTCCTATCATGGAATACATGGAGGCCATGAAAAATCATAGAATCCAGGACTGCTGTGGCCTTAATGACAGACACGGAATCTTAATGATGATCATAGTGTGAGTTCATCTAGTCAAGCATTTGAGGCATCAATTGAAGACTAGCACAAATGAGTCTGGATGGGGATTGTGCTACAGAGTCTCAGTAAAGCAGTCTGTGCTTTCATTTACTGAGGAATTTTGAGTGATGAAGATCTGGTTCTGAGCATTTGTTGCTATAGAAAACTGGAGGTTCTGAGAGGTCACAGTATACTTTCTCTATCAAGACCCCATAAAACCATTTCTTGTGGCCATTGTAGGGTTGGTGTTCTGATTTTGTGAGATTTTTATTGCTCAGTCCTAGGGACTGAGGAACAGCTTCTCTACATGATGTGATCTTTGCAAAACAGGCAGTATTTCTCCTGGATTTTCAGAGATAGATATTAATACTTTTAGAAGCAACATTAATTTGTGGTCTACACTATCACTTCCACACAGCAGTAAAGTTAGGGGCCAGCTAGTGGCAGCACAGCTCTAAGAGAGCCCATGAAGCTAGGAGTGACTTGGAGATTTATAACTTCTGTATGGTTGGAACTTCCTCTTTTTTTGCAGATCCCTTGAGACACGAGCTATGTCTACACTGCAGACTTTATGCGCAAGAACAGTTGTTCTTGTGCAAAAACTTGTGGAGAGTCTACACTGCACGCGCGTTCTTGCGCAAGTAAATTTACAGTAAGGTGTTGGATCAGAGAGCTTCTTGCGCAAGACTGTAATGCTTTGTACGAGGAAAAAGCCTTGCGCAAGTGCTCTTACGCAAGAATGCAGTGTGGACGGGCAGCAGGGAGCTTTTTGCACAAGAACTGGCCTCCCAGGAAAAAACGCAGGTGGCCGCTTGGACGCTCTGTACCCACACTCTCAGCTCGCTACTTCCTGCTTGCCAGACCCTCCCTTAAAGGGCCAGGCACCCTACGGACGCCACGTGGCGGCAGCAGCACAGACGGCAGCTCCACTACATGGCTCTGAAGGCATGTCTGCCCCTCAGCCATCCCGTGAGCCTGCACCCCCATCCCAGGAGCCACTCCAGGGCTCCCAGCAACTACAGAGGGTCACCAAGTGGCATGCCCCATGCTGGTCCGGGGCCGAGGTCATGGCCCTTCTGGACCTGTGGGCACAAGAGGAAGCCCTCCACAACCCCCGGTCCTGTCACTGTTATGTGGACATCTTTGGCTGCATGGCCCAGGCGCTGGCCAAGCAGGGACACCCAGCCCGGACCCTTGAGGGCGGAGGGGCAGGAGCCGACACCTGCCTCCACTACAACTGCTTGCACACCATCATGGGGGATACGGCAGTCCAAGAGCCCTCTCCCATGATCGACATGGAACTGTGCACCCCGATGGTCAGGCCACCTGACCTGGAGGAGGATGTGACCTGACCACCAGCTCCAAGGACGAGGAAGAGGACTGTCCCATCACACTCCACCTTGAGCCAGTGCCCAGAAGCCAGGATGTCTCCCGGGCCTCGTCCAAAGCCGGCAACGGATCCTCTGGTGAGTATTGCGCTTCTCACTTGCAAGGGCGGGGAAGGCGGGTGCCCAGAGGTGGGAGGGGAGTGTCTCTTAGGCAGTTCAAACTGCACACTGTGCAGCAGTATGCAGCACATGCAACTTCATGCAGCCTGACCGTGTGGCACGTGGATGCAGCAGGTAGCTCAAGGGCATGCCTGGGACCCTGCTGCTCACACACGTCCTGCCCAGGGGAGAAAAGGGGGATGCCAGCTGGAAGCAACAAAGCCCCAAGGGCACTGGCCAGACCCCACATATCCCAAAGGGTGCTGCACACAGACAGCATGCAACCATGCCTGCCCGTGTGACACAGCAGCTGCTCCTGAGGAAAGTGCAGCGAGACAGCCCTATGAGCGGGGCCCCCATGGAGCCCCTCGGCTGCTCCCAGCCCCTCTGCTGCCTCCAAGGGAATCACCCTAGTGCGGCCACACACTTCCCTGGGCTACTTGTCCGAGGGCTGTGGGGAAGGGAAGCAGGCAGCCCGGGCCTCTGGCCCAATGAGTCTTGCTGCAGGGACAGTACACGCCCAGTAGCCCAGGCTCCATTTCCAAGGAAATCAATTGACAGTAGTCCGAGAACCCAGATCTTGTCTGCCACACTTGCTCCCATGCAATGTGGGGATGTGTATGCTCACAGACAGTGAGAAGAGTAGAAGCCATGTGCTCTATCTTTGGGAGGGAGTGTACACAGTGCTAGACAGACGCAGCATGCCAAGTGGCTAGGACACAGACAAAGGGTCTTCATTCACAGTGATGTCTCCCAAGTGTTACAATCCATGGAGGATCACTTCACTCCCAGGATTTTGAGCTAGTCCTTACATGAACACACACACGGGACCAACTGGGAGGTGTAGTGTAACATGAGGTTCAGGGAGGAGGACCCAGGGCTCAGGGACACTGTGGGCAGGGCTGGCTGACCAGCTCACCATTTTCTGTGTTCTCTGCAGCGGGACAAGCCGGGAGCGAGGGACCATCCAGCCCTGCACTGGCGGCACTGACGACCCAGGCACTAGTCAGGCGGGCCAGGCAGTAAGACTAGCTCCTCTGGCAGCAAGTCCAGGCCGTGGAGCGGATGGAGGAGGTGGTCAGCACCAAGCTCTGGGCTGACCTGGAGTGGTGGCAGTAGGCATGGGGCCAGTTCCTCAAGTGCTGCAACACCATCTCCACCCTCATGGTGCACATTGGCCATGCCTTGCACTAGGGCATGTCCTTGCCCCACCTCCCCCCGCTGCCCTCCCTGCCGTGGCCATGCCCCTTCCTGCCGCCCCTCCTGTTGTGCCCATGGCCCCCCCACTGCACCCCATCCCGCCCACCTCCCTGTGCTGCCTGCCCCAACACGGCCTGACGGGTGCGCTGGGAGGGTAGGAGATGGGAGGAAGATGTGGATGCCAGACAGAAGCGACCTACTGTGGGGCCTGGGAGAACATCTCCCTGGGGGCCTCTTGGATGCGCACCCCATCATGGGGTATGTCTACACTACAAAGTTAATTCGAACTAACAGTCATTAGTTCGAATTAACTTCCATAGGTGCTACACATGCAAACCACTAGTTCGAACTTAGCGGAGCACTTAATTTGAACTAGGTAAACCTCATTCTACGAGGACTAACGCCTAGTTCAAATTAAGTAGTTCGAATTAAGGGCTGTGTAGCCACTTAATTCGAACTAGTTGGAGGCTAGCCCTTCCCAGCTTGCCCTGGTGGCCACTCTGGGCACAACCAGGGAAACTCTTCTGCCCCCATCCCAGCCCCGGAGCCCTTAAAGGGCCATGGTCTGGCTACGGTGCTTGTGCCAGTTGCAAGCCTGCCAGCATCCAGCCAACAGACCCTGCACCTGGCACGGTATGAGCCAGCCACCTGCTGCCACCCAGCCCTCCGCCTCTTCCCAGGACCAGGCTGGCAGCTCCTAGGAGCCTGCCCAGGGCTGCAAGAGGCAGGTGCCCGCCTCGTCTAGTGCAGAGATTGTGGACCTCATTGAGGTTTGGGGGGAGTCCTCCAACATCTACGATCTCCGCACTAGCCACAGGAATGCGGCTGTCTACAGCCACGTTGCTGCCAGCCTGGCCACCAGAGGCCACATGTGAACCCAGGAGCAGGTCCGCTGCAAGATCAAGGACCTGCGGCAGGCCTACTCCAGCCAGGGGCCAACCTGGAGGCATGCCTCCATTATGAGGCCCTGGACTGCATCCTGGAGTTCACGCAGTGCATGCTCCCCGGGTGGTGATCGACCCCGGGGCAGAGGGACCCATCCTGGACACCGAGGAGGAGGACACCGAGAGCCAGGAGCCTGCAGGGAGCCTGCCCAGGACCCAGGACCCCCAAGGCACCCCACAGACCACATCGGCTGTGTCGTCCGAGGCCAGGGAGGGCTCTACATGTGAGTGCCATCATGCTCCCCTTATGTGTATGGGAGGTATGGGGGAGAGCGAGCCCAGGGTCCGTGCACCTGGGCCTTGCCCACCATGGAGCAGCAGCTGGGTGTCATGCAGGGTCCCTGGCCCATTCCCCACAAGCCGACCTCGCCTTGCAGAGGAGGGCTGGGTTTTACCCACTGTGTCCCCAGGGAGAACTGACCACTGCTCTTGTTTCACCACAGCTGCAGCACCTGGGACTGCAGGGCACACCACCCCGCCAGCAACAGCCACCCGCACCCGAGCCAGCAGGCGCAACAGGAACCTGGAGGACTACCAGCAGCAGCACCTGTGATTACTAGAGCAGCAGCTCCGCATCCAGGAGCACTGGGTCCGGGAGGACCTGCAGCTGCGGCAGCGGAGCTTGGAGGTGCTGAAGGAGCAGAGCCGTGCCCTCAGAGGTCACCTCCAGACCCTGGTGAACAGGTTCCTGCCTCCTCCTGCTCCAGCCCCTGCAGCCGCCCCAGCTCTTGCTCCTCCTCCCACCCCTGCTCCCTCTCCCACTTCCTCCGCACCCCCTGTCCCACCTGCCCCACCCTTCACACACACTGCCCCCCCCCCCCAACACCCCCACACCCACAGTGCTGCGAGATGGGAGAGCCAGCAGGACCCCCCACCCTGACCTTTCCCTTCCCTTCCTCCCCTTCCACCCCCTTCCAGCTCCCTCCTCCCTGGTTTCTTCCTCTCCTCTCCCACCCTCACTTCTCCCTCCCCCACCCCAGTTATGTACAATAAAGAGAGATTTTTGTTGGCAAAACAGGTGTGTTTATTTTACATTAGGAAGGGGGGTTAGGGAGGGGAAAGAGGAAGGAGGGGAGTGTGGAAGAAGGCCCCAGTGGGGCATACAGGGAGAGTTCAGTCCTCCTCCTCCACCTGGAAGCTCTCCTGCAGAGCTTCCTGGATCCAGACAGCCCCCCGCTGGGCCTCCCAGATGGCGGCGGTGTGGGGCTGCACGTACTGGCCAGCCATGTGCTCAGCCTCAGCCATCCAGGCTGGCAGGAAAGCCTCCCCCTTCCACTCACATAAATTGTGCAGCACACAACATGCTGCCACCACAGGAGGGATATTGTGCTTGGCGAGGTCAGGGCGGGTGAGGTGGCATCGAAATCGGGCTTTCAGGCATCCGAAGGCCCCCTTGACCATGATGTGTGCCCTGGTGAGCCTGGCATTGAAGGCCTGCTGGGAGGAGTTGAGGTGCCCCGTGTACAGCTTCATCAGCCAGGGCTGTACGGGGTAGGCCGCATCCCCCACCAGACAGACGGGCATGTCCATGTCCCCAACCCTGATGTGGTGGTCAGGGAAGACGGTCCCGGCCTGCAGCCTCTGGCACACAGAGGATTTGTGGAACACCCTGGCGTCGTGTGCCGTGCTGGACCAGCCCACATTAATGTCCGTGAACTGTCCCCGGTGGTCTCACACAGCCTGCAGGAGGATGGAGAAGTACCCCTTGCAGTTGATGTACTGGGAGGCTTGGTGTTCCGGGGCATGGATGGGGATGTGCGTCCCGTCGATGGCCCCCCCGCAGTTGGGGAAGCCGAGGGCACTGAACCCCCAGATGACTGCGTCCGAGTCAGCGAGGCAGACCACTCTGCGGAGCAGCACCCAGTTGATGGCCTTGACCACCTGCAGAGAGACACCAAACCGCAAATCACTGGGGCGCCTGGGTGGCTGGGAGTGTTCATTTCCTGGCACTGCCCCATGCCCCACTCCCGGAAGCAACCCCCGCGGGCAGCGTGTAGTATGGTCGGGACAGACCGAACCCTCCTGCGCGGGGCACTTTCACCTCCTCCCCCTCCCCCTGTTTTCCCTGGGGCGGCCCATCCCCTCTTTGCAGCCCCCCTCCTCCGCGGCCCAGTGGCCAGTGAGTGCCATACCTGCATGAGCACTGCTTTGACAGTGGATCTCCCCTCGTCAAACTGGTTCCCAACAGATCGGTAGCTGTCTGGTGTGGAGAGCTTCCAGAGGGCGATGGCCATACGCTTCTGGAGGGCGATGGCGGGCCTCATGCGAGTGTCCCGTCGCTGCAGAGCAGGGGCGAGCCAGTCGCAGAGCTCCAGGAAGGTGTCCTTCTTCATCCTGAAGTTCTGGGTCCACTGTTGGTCTCCCCAGCGCTCCAGGACGATGCGGTCCCACCAGTCGCTGCTGGTGTCCAGATGCCAGATGCGGCAGGGCATGCTGGCATCCGGGCGCTGCTGCTGCTTCCTCCATGACCCCCGGGGAGGCCAGGAGGAGAGGCAGGGGGATGACGTGCACCAGATGGTGCAAGGCAGCCTCCAGCCATTGCTGACAGGCTTGCAGCAGCAAGTCCAAAAACTGGAGCAGCATGCCCAGGGAGAGCTCTGGCTACATGGTGCCAACTGTGGCAGCGTCCCCAATGGGAAGCACTGACACAGGCAGGCAGAGAGAAAAACGCTTTGCTGTCCCTCGGCGAGGTAGGCCAGCAAGCGGAAAAGCTGAGAACCGGCTGTCCAGGGGGGTCCCTTTAAGCACGAGCCTCAGATAGACTCAGACAGCAGCCACACAAAGCAACTACTGACCTGATGCTCTGCCAGAACCGGTTTCAGCTGCCCTTAAATACGACCCAGCATCCAATCAGTGTGGATGCGCTAGTTCGAATTAGCAAAACGCTGATTCGAATTAGTTTTTGGGTCTAGATGCGCTAATTCAAATTAGCTTAGTTTGAATTAACTAATTCGAATTAAGTTAGTTCGAATTAATGCTGTAGTGTAGACATACCCATGGTGTGCCTGCTGGATGGTAGCTGTGGGGACTGTTTGAACGCCCAGCCCTTGCCTACTATCCACCCTGGGAGGAAGGCCTCCCCCTTCTGCTACTCTATGTTGTGCAGCACACAAAATGCTGCGACAACCTCCGCAATGTTCTGCTCGCCCATGTCGAGACAGGTGAGCCGACAACAGAATCTCACCTTTAGCCATCTGAAGGCGCACTCCACCTGGTTGCGGGCCCAGTTCAGATGCAAGTTGAATCTTTCCCAGCAGGGGTCCATGCGTCCAGTGTACAGCTGCATCAGCCACGGCATGAGGGTCGCGTCCCTCATGATGCACAGTGGCAAGCGGACGTCCCCAACCGTCAATTCCCAGGGGAGAAGAAAGTGCCTGCCTCCATCCTATGAAAGAGGCTAGAGTTTCGGAGGATGCAGGCGTCATGTGCTCTGCTCGACCACCCCACATATTTGTCCACGGGGGCCTGGAGCAGGATCAAAAAGTACCCCTTGCGGTTAATAAAGTGGTCCGCTCGATGTTCCGGTGCCCGGATGGGAATGTGGGTCCCATCCTTGGCTCCCTTGCAGTTGGGGAACCCCAGAGTAGTGAAGCCAGCCACAGTTGCATCCACGTCCTGCAGGCAGATGATCCTCTTGAGCAGGATGTCATTGATGGCTCTGATTACCTGCAGAACGGCACACAGAAATACAGGGAACACACAGAATGAGGCAGGGCAGGTGCGTGAGCCCTTGGGGGGTTCCCATCCCTCTCTAAAGCCCTCTCCCCCCAAACTTGCCTGGGCCCCCTCTCCTCAGAGCCTCCCCCCCCACCAGCAGGGCTATATAAGGGAGAGACGACACACGCCCCTGGGTGACGGGGCTTCCCCCACCCCTGCTACCCCTGCCAGCCTGGACTCTTCCCTTTCCCTGGGCAGGGACTGCAGTCCCCCCCGAGGGTCTTACCTGCATCAAGATGGCACCCACTGTGGACCTGCCCACCCCGAACTGGTGTGCCACCCAGCAGTAGCTGTCTGGGGTGGCCAGCTTCCACAGGGCCATGGCGGCCCTCTTTTTGACGGGGATGGTGGTCCACAGTTGGGTGTCATGTCTGTGGAGCGCAGGGGCGAGTCAGGCACACAGCTGCAGGAACGTCTGCTTCCGCATCCTAAAGTGCTGGAGCCACTGCTGGTTGTCTCATTGCTCCAGGACCAGCCAGTCCCACCAGTTGGAACTGGTGTCGAGTCTCCAGTATCGCCTCTCCTCGGTTGAGTAGGGATGCCACAGTGAAGCCACTGCATCCAGGGAGACGGAGTCCAGATTGAGCTCACTGTCAAGCTCGTGTAGGAATAGTGAGGCAGCATAGAGAAGCAGCTGCATGCACTCCACAATGGCCATGTGGGGCCAGAACTGGCACAGGGCCATCCCTGTCTCCATGGCACAGCAAGGAGAAGGCAAAAGTCCCCAAAGGCACTTGGCACTTGGGCACAAACTGTGGTGTCCAATGAGGCAGATGGCAACCACAACAGGCACTGCTACAGCTTTCAGTCCCTATGAGAGGTCCCGCAGCACACACCAGCAGAGAAACGGCTGTCCAGGGAGATCCGTTTAAGCATGTGTCTCAGCAGGGCTCTGGCCCCCACCCCCAGAAGGTATTGGTGCCCTTTTGCCCTGTCCTAAGTGGTTCTAGGGGGAGGTCTTTGCACAAGAGTGTCCCACCAGTGGATGCTCTCTTGCACAAGAACTCTTGCACAAAACAGTTCTTGCACAAAAAGACTGCAGTGTAGACATAGCCATGAAGTTTGGAGGCCTCATATACTCTCTGCCCTTTGTTTAGTTCAGAAGCCTATCACTCTCTTCTCCCATTTGAATGAGGAAAGCTGTGACAGTGTTCTGTATCATAATGTATTTACAATTTTGTAGTGGAAGGACTTGAATAAGGGAATTAGAATCTGATCTATTGTCTTAAAACAGTTTTCTGTGGGATTTAATTTTGAAAATCTTGGCCAAATTCACCTTTGGCAGAAGCAGTTGTAACTTCATTATGTTTGAGGGATAACTCGGTAGTTTGAGCATTGGCCTGCTAAACCCATGGTTGTGAGTTCAATGCTTGTGGAGGAGATTTAGGGCAAAAATTTGTCAGGGATGATACTTAGTCCTGCTGTGAAGGCAGGGGACTGGACTTGATGACCTTTCAAGGTCCTTTCCAGTTCTAGGAGATATTTAATTTAGTTGTGCACACTTACTTTGCCTAAAACAACCATCTGACTGGAACACATCATTTCAGCAAAGGAAATTCTTTACACATTCCAGGGATTGTATATGAACATAAGAATGGTGATACTGGGTCAGACCGAAGGTTCAGCTAGCCCAGGATCCTATATTCTGCCAGTGGCCATTGCCAGGTGCTTGAGAGAGAATGAACGGAATAGGTAATCATCAAATGATTTATCCCTTCACTTGTTCCCAGCTTCTATCAAACAGAGGCCAGGGACACCACCTTTCTCATTTTGGCTATCTTCCATAAATGTATCTATGAACCAGGGCCAGCTCGAGCCACTCCTGCGCCCTGGGCAGTGGGTGCGTGACACATGTGCTGCTCCATCCCCGGGTGCACGGTGCATGAACGGCCCTGCCCCCTGGTGCGCTGCACACCTTACAGCTGCAATCGGGCGCACAGCTCCTGATTGCAGCTCTGAGGGGCACTGCGCGGTCCCCAGTCTCGGGCGTGCAGCGCCTGATGGCAACTCTAAGGGATGCCGCGCAACCCTCGGCCTTGGGCGCGTGACGCCCATTACAGCTGCCATCAGGCGCCCCCCCCATAGGTTGGCACCCCGGGCAGCTCCCCAGCTAGCCCTCCCCCCTTAATCCAGCCCTGCTATGAACCCTGTAATAGTCTTGGCAACATCCTCTGGCAAAGAGTTCCACGGGGTAACTACATTGTGTGAAGAAATACTTCCTTTTGTTTGTCTGAAACCTGCTGCCTATTCATTTCATTTGGTACCCCCTAATTTTGTGTTATGAGAAGGACTTAATAACACTTCCTTATTTATTTTCTCCATACCAGTGATGAATGTATAGAACTCTCTCATATCCTCCCTTAGTCATCTCTTTTCCAAGCTGAAAAGTCCCATTGTTATTAATCTCTCCATATGTGGAAGCTGTTCCATACCCTTAATAGTTTTGTTGTCCTTTTCTGTACCTTTTTAAATTCTAATATATCTTTTTTGAGACGGGGGTGACCAGACCTGTACTAGGGATGTTAAAAGATAACAGGCTAACCAGTAAGCATCACCCTAAACAAGTAATGGTTACCACTTGCAGTTAACCATTGGGGCTGGATCAGCTCCTCACCCGTCCTGGGCAGGGACTGTTCCAGCCCCACAGGGCTCATTGCAGGCAGGGGCTCCTCTTGCAGGCCAGAGCAACCCCTGTTGATGGCAGGCCCAGCCAAGCTCCCCACTGTAGGTTACATGCTGGCTCCCAGGGAGCAAGGGGAGGGGAGGCTTAGCTGTAGGCTCTGCAGTACTGTATAAAGCTTGTTTAAACTTTTAGACTGCAGAGCCCACCACGTGTTTAACTGCTGAGATTTTTCAGCACTTACATGGTTACCTATTTAACCAACTTTTTATAACCCTAAACTGCACACAGTATTTGAGATGTGGGCATGCAGTAGATTTATATAGAGACAATATGCTATTTTCTGTCTTATTTTCTATCCCTTTTCTAGTGGTTCCCAAGATTCTGTTTTTGATTGTTACTGCACATTGATGGAAAATTTGAGTACACTCTGTGCACTGAATTTCCCTCATCCACATGCTTTTTGGCCTCTCAACAAATTCTAGTAGTTTGGTGAGGCATGATTTCCCTTTACAAAAACCATTTTGACTCTTCCCCACCAGATCATGTTCACCTCTGTGTCGGGTTGGTCTGTCCTTTACTATAGTTTCAGCCATTTTACCTGGTACTGAAATTAGGCTTACGGGCTTGTAATTTCTGGGGTCACCTCTGGAGACTTTTAAAAAAAACGAACATCACATTAACTATTCTCTAGTGATGTGGTATAGAAGCTGATTTAAATGACAAGTTATATTTCTGTTAGTAGTTCAGCAAGTTCACATTTGCGTATAACATAGTGCTTAGCTGTGTTTCTTTGCAAACTATCTTAATTTCATCAGTTTTATATGAAGCATAATATTCATCTCTTTAACCTCTGAATAATGAAGAGAAAACACAGTTGTGAATTTATATTTCAGACCTATCTCTTTGGCAAGTCATTATTTGTATCTTTGTAACACTGTGAAAATGTTAACCTTTAGGTAATACTTTAGTTTTTTTCTGTTATTTTTTTTTCAATTGCAGAATACCCCCTTTAAAAAATGTGCTGCAGTAGTTAAAGTATAAAAACAGTGTTCCAGGTGTGGTCTCACCTTATCCCATCTTAACTTCCTTGAAAATGTCAGATAAATTTAAACATAGTTGTAGTCTGATGCATGAAAAACTTTTAAAGAAATGTTTGTAACTCAGCATCTTAAATAGGTCTTTTCTGAAGTTTTGGAAGATCCCTATGTAAACAAAAGACCATTTAAGGCCTGTTACTTGCATGAAAAATGGCAAATCAGTGCTGTTTGCTTTAAAGCAATGCCACAAAGTGATATGGCTTTTAGTACTAAAGATATTCTTTGACTTTTGTTCTTGGTAGTTTCTTTGTTTAAACAACCCATGGAATGCCAAGAAATTATAACATGCTTGGCTGATCATTTTAAACAGATGAGTTTTGTTTCATATTCTGTGGAAAAAGTATCCCATGGGACTTTGGCTTGAAAACCTCCTCGTTACTAAGAATTCAACATTTAACTGTATCCAGATCAAAAAGACAAGTGCATTTATTAGATTTAAAAAAATTATCACATATGTGTTTTCTGCAAATTGAAAGACATACTTTGCATTATTAAGCCCATGTATAAAGAAAGTGAGTGTTTAGATTGTGAAAATATTTTTACATGCTTTAGTTCAGGGATGCTAGATTTTGTCCTGTAAGGATCATACTGACAACTATATGGAAGCCCAAACATCTCACATAATTTATAAAATAGATCAGTTTACAGCTACCTTATCTTTAATATGGAAATACAGCCTATGAAAACTACGGGGTCTGGGGACCCAAATCTTCTTCAGTAGTATATGAGCAACCTGTCTGAGAATGAAGTCTGAAAATTCAACCATTGGTGTAATGTGCTCATCTTGGATTACATCTCTATAAAAGTGGAATGTACCCAGAGCCGGCAGAGTAACATTCAACAGGGTGATAGGGATCAGCAAGCACGGATTTGTAAAGAACAAATCATGTCAAACCAATCTGATAGCTTTCTTTGACAGGATAACGAGACTTGTGGATAAGGGAAAAGCGGTGGATGTGGTGTACCTAGACTTTAGTAAGGAGTTTGAGACGGTCTCGCATGATATTCTTCTCAATAAACTAGGCAAATACAATTTAGATGGGGCTACTATAAGGTGGGTGCATAACTGGCTGGATAACCGTACTCAGAGAGTCGTTATTAATGGTTCACAATCCATTAATAACAATCCATTCACAATCTGGAAAGGTATAACATGTGGGGTTCCACAGGAGTCTGTTTTGGGACCAGCTCTCTTCAATATCTTCATCAATGATTTAGATATTGGCATAGAAAGTACACTTATTAAGTTTGCAGATGATACCAAGCTGGGAGGAGTTGTGACTGCTATGGAGGATAGGGTCATAATTCAAAATGATCTGGACAAATTGGAGAAATGGTCTGAGGTAAACAGGATGAAGTTTAATAAAGACAAATGTAAAGTGCTCCACTTAGGAAGGAACAATCAATTTCACACATAAAGAATGGGAAGCGACTGTCTAGGAAGGAGTATGGCAGAAAGGGATCTAGGGATTATAGTGGACCACAAGCTGAATATGAGTCAGCAGCGTGATACTGTTGCAAAAAAAGCAAACATGATTCTGGGATGCATTAACAGGTGTGTTGTGAGCAAGACACTAGAAATCATTCTTCCGCTCTACTCTGCACTAGTTAGGCCTCAGTTGGAGTATTGTGTCCAGTTCTGGGCACCGCATTTCAAGAAAGATATGGAGAAATTGGAAAGGGTCCAGAGAGGAGCAACAAGAATGATTAAGGGTCTAGATAACATGACTTATGAAGGAAGGCTGAAAGAATTGGGTTTGTTTAGTTTAGAAAAGAGAAGATTGAGGGGGGACATGATAGCAGTTTTCAGGTATCTAAAAGGTGTCATAAGGAAGAGGGAGAAAACTTGTTCATCTTGGCCTCTGAGGATAGAACAAGAAGCAATGGGCATAAACTGCAGCAAGGGAGGTTTAGGTTGGACATTAGGAAAAAGTTCCTAACTGTCAGGGTAGTCAAACACTGGAATAAATTGCCCAGGGAGGTTGTGGAATCTCCATCTTTGGAGATATTTAAGAGCAGGTTAGATAAATGTCTATCAGGGATGTCTAGACAGTGTTTGGTCCTGCCATGAGGGCAGGGGACTGGACTCGATGACCTCCTGATGTCCCTTCCAGTCCTGGTATTCTGTGATTCTGGAGCACTTTTGTCAGCATTTGGCCATTCTGAGTTAGTTTATTGCAGTCTGTTTCATCAGTGTTTGAATTGTTATAGAACATCAAATTAACTACTTGTGAGGTACTGTTTTTTTAGGATTCAGCACACTGAATCTTTAAAACAAGTATTATAAGTTGAACCTCTCTAGTCTAGAATCCTCTGGACCTGACCAGATCCAAACCAGAGAATCTTTCAGACCACTGGAGGTCAATATTGTCTAGCAGTATTACCAATACTTCCACTGCTTACTGGGTTGTTAGAGGACATATAGGGGTAAATTAGAGCTTAATAACAGCACAGAACATTGAGAGCTAGGACTGATGGCTGTAAAGAAACTTTATGGGACCACAGAAAACTTGACCACACCCATGAAAAACTAACAAAACTCATTCCAGATGACGGATGTTTCCAAACCAGAGAGTACTGGATAAGAGAGCTTCAATCTGTATAACTGTTATATGAACATAATGGGTATGAATAAGCTTTTATTCATACCAGTGTAAATTGAGAGTAACATCTCTGAAATTAATGAAGTTAGACTTGTATAAAAGTATATATACTAATGTGAATAACTGAAGAATCCAGCCCAACAGTTCTAGGTAGGGAGTATTCAGCTTAAAAATATATATACATTAGAAAGATTTTTTTCCCTTTTAACATCTGTCAAAAATACTGTAAATAGAATAAATTAGAGTTCTGTAGTCTGTTTTTGAAATGTCTATATTTTTTTAAAAAGGAACATTTAAACAAGAAACAAAGATTAGTTTCACTCGTAACAAATTTGCTGAGTAATAAGTTTCAAAACATTTTTTTCATGGTTTAGGAACAATTAGTGCACTTTATACCAATTGATTAAATATACAAATATTCAAATAAAAATTGCTCTTTTGGCCAGTGCATCAAAAACTTTAATTCCTTTTTATCCTGAAATAAATATAATGTAACTTCAAAATGTGTTCTCAAGCAAAGATTATACATCTAATAGCATTAAAATCTTTCATCCATCTTTTAAAATGAAAATATAATAAAGCAAATGACATTTTACATCAAAATATCCTTCAAAATACTTATCATACCTTTAAAATATATTAATATCTTATAATTTGGTCATTGTCACCATAAATCATTGTATATAAATCACTAATGCACAGTTCATTTGTAATACTGAAATGTAGTAAATGTCATGTTTGTAAATATTGGACCTGACTACACACAGAAGTTTTGCTATCATAGCTATGTTGGTTAGGTGTGGAAAAAGTCATACCCCTAACTGTCATAACTATGCCAGGAAAAGCCCACCTGTAGATGCAGTTATACCAGCAAAAAGTCTTTCTCCCACGATAGCTTATTTCATTCTGGGAGCCAGTATAACCTGTGTCTGTACTAGGAGGGTTTGTCAGTGTACTTATACTGGCAAACCCTGTCTAAGTACAGCCAAGGCCTTAATATTGTCACATTTACATTCACAGTAATTATTATATGACTTGGGATGTCTCTTTGGTTTGTAATTCATGAAATGTTTAAACATCTGTTTATATTTTATTTCTTAGAGTATCAATAACAAGAAAATCTCTGCTTCCCTTCTGTCCATTGCATAAAAAAGTCATTCAATGGATGTAATTTTTCTTTGATATTAATGGAGACAAGCTCATCAAATGTGGGAGTACCCTACTCTGATTGTATAAATATGTGTGTTTTTTTTTACATAATCTTTTTTTCCTAATTATACATTAAAAATTCCAACAAGTTAAAAAAAATTAAGTTTGAATCCCTGCAACCTTGTGAAGTTCACCTTGATTAGAAGATGCAGGGGAAGTGACATTTGGGTCTGAAACCACAGGGTGTTAGGCTCTAAGGCAGGGGTGGTAATAATTTTTCTAGGGGGGCACTTTGAAGGGGTGGGACCTCAGGCAGAAGGGGTGGGGCCTTAGGAAGAAGGGGTAGGGTCTTTAAATAGCAGGAGTTGAAAGGGCTCACATCTCTCCTGTGGATCCCAGGCATCATGTTAGCGGAGGGTGGGAGATGTGAGCCCTTTCAACTCCTGCTATTTAAAGAGCTCACTATTCCCTCGTTCACTTCTAGAGTGTTGCCTTGAAGCTGGGGATGTGAGAGCCTTTTATATGCTTCTATTTAAAGGGCTCATGCCTTCTCCGCTACTGTTATAAGCATATAAGTAGATACAAGTTACATCCTAAATATATATATAATCTAAGCTACATATGTAATCATAAATGCTTGTGAGATATTTTGAGGCAAAATATATGTATTTTCATTCAGCTGCCTTTTGTAGAAGTCCTTAAAAATTGTAGGCTTAAGAAACATGGTATGCTGCAGATGTTAAAAGTATAAATGATCTATCAAAAATGTTCTTTATAATATTTACATAGATATATAAAGATAATTGATGTAAAACATTAAAATCAATGCATTCAAATTCAGGATTGATCTCTGATGCATTAAAACTATCTTTATAAGGCAAAACAGAGAATAGTGCTGGGGCACTTTAGAGACTAACAAAAATATATAGTATCTTGAGCTTTCATGTGTAGGCCCAGCCTTAGGTCAAGGCAAGCAAGGCGGCTGTCTTGGGCCCCATACTGCCCAAGTACAAGGGACTGCGGCTGGAGCTGATGCTGGACAAGCTCGTCACCTGCATCACCGTAGAGCTACTGCTGTTGCTCATCTCGCTGGCCTTCATGCAGAAGATCTCCATAAGTACCTGCCCAGCCAGCCCGCAGCCTGGCACCCTGCCATTGCCCCAGTTGGGGTCCCCCGCTATCCCCTGTGGGCGTCTGGGCTCCAGCCTGGCTGCATTGGTAAGGCTATGGGAGCTGGCTCGGCCCGCATGTATGTTGACAGCTCTGGTCCTAATGAGCTAGGCTGCAGCTCCAAGTTGCTTGCTTTTCTCCCTGTCTGCCACACATTGTGTTTTATCTGTTTGGACAGGAGAGTCACACAGGTCAGCAGAGAATCTGACCTGGATAGTATGTTGTTGAATATATCCAGTGAACAACTTGTGCTTCCTGGGCTGGACTCTGAAACCCCACAACTGGGTTTGACTTAAATTAGAGCATCCACCAGCAGAGCCCTGCTGTCAGCATGCTGAATTGGGCCCTGCAAACTCTTTGGCTGGGCCTGTTCATGGGTAAATCCCAGTTCAACCAATCAAGTGGGTTTTACCCACAAAAGCCTATACTAGGGAATTATTCTGAAATAACAAGCAGAGCGTCCACACTATCGAGCCCATTATTTTGAAATAAAGGGCTGGTTATTTTGAAATAATTACTCCTGCTTTCCCCAAGGAATAACACTTATTTCAAAATTATTATTTTGAAATAGTGGTAGTGTGGACGGTCCACTGCTGCTATTTCAAAATAACTACTCCCCAGAATCCTTCAAAGTAATTGCTCCCCAGTGCTTCCTGGGACTCTAAATTAACATTAAGGCTGTGTCTAGACTACGCCACTCTGTCAACAGAGAGATGTAGATTAGGCAGAGGGATGCAAATCAAGCACTTTGAAAGTGAAAATGAAGCCGGGATTTAAATATCCCGTGCTTCATTTGCATAAAGATGGCTGCCGCTTTTTTTAAAACTGAGCTTTTTCAAAAAAAACCCAAAAACCTGGCAGTCTAGAGGGGATCATTCAAAAATACAACCCTCTTTCGAGAGATCCTCCTAAACTGCTGTTTTTTTTTAAAAAGCCCCGTTTCCAAAAAAAGCAGCAGACATCTTTATGTAAATGAAGAACGGGATATTTAAATCCCGGCTTCATTTTCACTTTCAAAGTGCTTGATTTGCATCCCTCTGCTGACAGAGGGATGCAGTCTAGACGTAGCCTAAGGGAGCCTGCCTCAGATTAATTTTGAGGCTTCCCTGTAGTGTGGACATGCTATTTCAAAATAGTTATTTTGGGAGTTATTATTTTCAAATAAGTTATTTTGAAATAATTTCCTAGTGTAGACATTCCCTAAGGTGTCACAGGACTACTAATTGTTTTTAAAGTTACAGACCAACACAGCTACCCCCTGAGACTTTATAAGGCAAGATAGGGGATCTATAAACATTTTGGCTACGTCTACACTGGCCCCTTTTCCGGAAGGGGCATGTAAATTTCAGCAGTCGTCGTAGGGAAATCCGCGGGGGATTTAAATATCCCCCGCGGCATTTAAATAAAAATGTCCGCCGCTTTTTTCCGGCTTTTAAAAAAGCCGGAAAAGAGCGTCTAGACTGGCCCCGATCCTCCGGAAAAAGTGCCCTTTTCCGGAGGCTCTTATTCTTACTTCAAAGTACGGAAAAGGGGCCAGTGTAGATGTAGCCTTTATGTTGAGGCACTTTCATCTTGGAAGAATTATATTAAATTGAATGTTAAAATACTCCTAATATTTGCATTTTGAATATGATACTGAGTAAGTATGATAGTTTTAGTATGACCTAATACAAACTCATTACAGCAGAGGATACTGATTTATGGCATAAAGACTTTGGGTCTGATCATCATTTTTACCCTTTTAAAAGCTTTCTTATAACCATTTGGAATATCATGGGAAAAATCATGCCAGGTGCCCCAGAAAATCCCATTGCGAATACCTTTGTATTTTTCTTGATAGTATTTGCCATTTAGATTGGCAGACAAACATTTATCAAACCACCAGCCAGAACTGTAGTAAGCCCCACAATTTCCTGATGGATACATATCATTGTCTTTGTCTGGCGTAGTAAAGAATTTTTGATCATGGTTGTAATGTTTATTGAAGTGCATGGCATCTCCAGCGGTACCACTATAACCACTGACACTTAGACGGTACTTGAGATATTCATTGGCTACATAGAACTGTTCATATTTAGCATACTCTCTTTTACCATTGAAATCTTCAATCTCAATTCTCAGTTGCATCTCCTTGCTTTTGGTTAGAAGATGAATTTTATCATTCCCCAGCCAAAACTCCCTGCTCAGATTTCCAAAGCCATTTTTGTAGTCATTCCATGTTCTGTTGAAGTTAGTGCTACCATCTTGACGCATCTGTAGCACTGTCCAGCCACCTCCCATTGATTCCATGTCACAATAAACTTCAAAGCTATTCATTTTTGGATCGGGAATAACTCTGTAGATTCCATTACTGCTTCTACCTGCTGCATAATGGTCTGCACAGTCTTTATATATTAGTTGTACAACTGGGGGGAAAAACAAATACTATTAGTATGGACAGTCATTTAATTTTATTTATTTATGTATTTATTTATTTATTTTAGATCTAGTAAACAACACCAAGCATTCCTGACTTCAGTAATAAAAATACATTTAAAATCCACAATGTATATTCTTCAGCACTTTTAGTAATATCTTACCTGGAAGTTCTCTTCCTTATTTTACTTAGATCAAAAGCTATGAAAAGCTGTACAAATGATTGTTAGTCTAAAAATACTACATAGTTCCATAAAATTGTCTTGCTGCTTAATTCTTGCATGCATATCCTTAAAGGATAATAAGTTAAATTCCACAAAGCTGGGTCAATGAGGTGCAAAACACATAACCTGAGGGTTGCACCAATTGGGGTGACTTTTTTTCCAGAGGCCAAGTAGTGTTTCAGTAGTCAGAGTTCTGGTAAGTATGAGCAACTTGTATTTATTTCTGTCAGAGCTACTCCATAGCAGTTCACCATCAGGAACTGCTTGCTGCATTTGATGGCTGTCCAACTCCCCTGATAGCACTTCATTTTTGGCCAAAATTACCTACTTGTGACCAAGCTGGCCTCATCCTCTCTTTCCTTTTCATGCAGTGAAGTTGCTTGCTATTTCCAGATAAAATCTATTCCCCTGTGAACACATTCCACTGTTGTATCCTTCTTCTGTTTGCTAATGTTGGCATATTGCGGTGGCAAAATTGGCATAATATCTCAGTTCTGTTATTTCAAATGCTTTTAAACACAAATATTCAAATGTACCTTAATTTTGCCTATGTATTGTAGAATTTGCTCCTCTTGTGGAATGATTTAATTATCCTTTGTCATATTAACAATTATAATTTAGTATCTTTGATGCTATAATATGTCATATGAGTTTATTTCATATAAGGATGGCTTAAAGATGGTTCTTATTATTGGCTATTCGTCTAGACCGGGGTGGGCAAAGAGCCCTCCATGGGCTGCATCCAGCCTGCCAACCCAGTGGATTTGGCCCGCGGATGCCCTGCTGCTCCTCACCCCCAAGATAATGAGGGCTTAGGGGCGGGAGAGTGCGTGAAGTCTCATCAGCCTTGGAAGAACAATCAGCGGCTAGAGAGACAGCCGGCAGTTTTAAAACAGCCAACTTTTATCTCTAGCTGCCACACACCTGGGGGGGGGGGCGGGGGGGAAGAGCTGGCATGTCTCTCTAGCCACTATGCACTCCCGCCCCCCCAGACCCTGCTTGGCTTGGGAGTGGGGAAGTGACAGGGTAGCTACGGGCCAAATCTGGCCCATAGAGGGCCCTTTGCCCACCCCTGGGCTAGAGAGGCACACTGTCTGGTTGAAAACAGCTGGAGTGTCTCTCTAGCCACCACACGCTCTTGTGGGGCGAGCTGACTGGCCTGGGGGCAGGGAGAGCGTGTGATGTCTTCTTCTGCTAGGTGTGTGAAGGGAGCTGCCAGCTGTTTTAAAACAGCTGGTATTTCTCTCTAGGGGGCGGGGCAGGGGACGCAGGGAGGGAAGAAGGGGGAAGACTTCTTGCTCTCCTCTACCCCAGGCCATTCGGGAGGGGGGGAGCACAAGAAGTCTCCTGGCCCCAGAGCCATGTCAGAAATTTCTGAAGTGGTCCCCTTTTTAAAAATTATTGTCCACCTCTGGTCTAGACAGTGAGAATTTTTCATATCTCAGTTATTTACAATACTTTATGAAGTAGGAGGAAACTAGTAATGTTGTCTTATGACCGAGTCTATGGTTCCTAGAAAGATGTAGCTAGAAAAATGACAGCACTTTCCTGTGCATATGGAATTTCTGGCTTTATAATAAAGAAATATTCAATATACCTATCCATTTACGTAACTCATCTTCCTATCAATAATTTATTTTATGCAAAACATTTTCCAGATGTTTCCTGAAGATTAGAAACCCATCTATAACCACTTAACTAGTATTGACGCTGTGCTCAAGAGTTTTCCCAGGAAATGCTATAAATTACATGTTCCTAGAACTTCATATTCCTCAACACAATATATTCATTAATACGATATAGGTAGTATTTCATTGATGTCTTTCAGAGGAAGCATTTTAAGAGTTGGTAAATATTTTGAGTTTGTTTATTCCTACTACAAAATAATTTAAATGCATGGGAGTATTTGATAGACATGTTTTAATTGTCTATCAATACTAGAAAAATGCAAACATTATTATTAGTAATAACCTGCTCATCAAGAGGAAGTACTGTTCTCAGGCTACAGAAGGGAGTTAGGACTCCTGGATTATTTAGCTGCTAGAGGGACACAAAGAAATGTATGCAAAAACTTCAGAAAGAGAAAATTTAAAATGAGGAGTAACGGTAGTTCGGACTAGGAAGCCTAGTCCGAACTATCTAGTCTGTGCCGCGTGTAGCCGTGCGGCACGGAGTCCACACTAGCGGACATTTAAAAATGGCAGCGCCCAGCTTTATGCAAATGAAGCCCAGGAAATTCACATCCCGGGCTTCATTTGCAACTCCGTATGACTACATTAACCACCCTAGTTCGAAGTAGGGTGGTAGTGTAGACATACCCTAACAGATTTATTGGAGCACAAGCTTTTGTGGACAAAGACCCACTTTGTCAGATGCATGTCATGTCATGCATCTGACAAAGTAAGTCTTTGCCCACGAAAACTTATGCTCCAATAAATCTGTTAGTCTATAAGGTGCCACAGGACTTCTCGTTGTTTAAACATTGTCAAGGATATTCTTGTATTACGTAAGTGACTTCCCCGCCACTCCTGAGTTTTGAACTCTAACACATGAAAATACTAATAGTTAATAATAGTTTTCTTTGTTTTACTTTAACACGCATATCACTTAGAGTCATGGAAGAAGATTTCTGGTATATTCAACTTTTTTTTTAGCATCCAGAGTCTAGAGCAGGGGTCGGCAACCTTTCTGAAGTGGTGTGCCAAGATTTAACTTATTCACTTCTATTTAAATTAAGATGCAGATCTTACAGTGAATGTAAATAGCCACAATACTGTAAATTCTTTCACCATATAAACATCTTACCACATGCCAGTAATATCTATTGAAGAGAAAAACCATTTAAATGTGCTTGACAACACTTAGCACCTGCATAGATAAGAACAGAGAGGCATCTTGGAAACATTGCTTTCTTTCTGGTCATATCATTGCTCTCTTTCTGGTCATATCAGCTCTGTGCTCAGAGGAAACACATGCTTCAGTGCCTACAATACTCAATGGTCATCCTCAAATTAAAGATACTAAAGACTAGTGACTAATTGACTATCCAATAAGCATTTGCTTATAAGTGTCTATAGACACTTCCACATTCCTCCTTTGAGGCTCTTGTACAATTAACTGCATTTTAACATCCTTACCCCAACTTGCTCTTTAAGGGTTGCTTTCTTCCATACAAACCCACAAGCTTCTGGAACCCCCTACCAGGTGATTTAAGGAGAATTAAGATCAGAAATCTGATGTTTCTTGCCTGTCAGTTGAAGTCTTTTTGCAAATTCACTAGCTAGGAGCTAGGCCTGGAGAAAGGAAAGCAGTTTAATTGCACATTGCTCCCTCTCTAGCTGCTACCAGCCTCTAAGGGACTCAAGAATCGCCCCTGCCTGATAGTGCAGCAGCAGTCGTCACTCTGTACATGTGCTTGTTTGGCAGTGCACTATAGAGTAGCAATGGGGTTTCTGTCTCCCAGGCTGATCAACTCTCTGCTCTTGCACACCCCCTCACGGGGTCTCATGGCTACCACACAAACCCTAGGGCTCCTTGGCTATGGCTCCCCACCTAGGAATCAGGGTGCTGCCCTTATTTTCTCCCTGAAAAGCTAGGTACTGCCCGAACGAATGCCTTACCTCCTCCCAGCCACCTTCTTCCCCGTCTGCCACCGCCACCTCTGAGCCAGGAAAGGTGTGTGCCGCACCTAGGACAGGAGCCCCCTGGCCCTTCGCACCAATGGCAGAAGAGCATCTCTCCAGGGGGAAGATTCCTCAATGCTACGCCCTCCCTCACACCAGGGACCTGCTCAGGCTCCTTGTCCTGTGCTGTTAGGCTTTCATTGCGCGTGCTACTCAAAAATCATCTTGTGTGCCACTTATGGCATACGTGCTGCATGTTGCCAACCCCTGTTCTAAAGACAACAATTTTAAACAATTTTAAACTTGGGTACCTTAAGTTAAGCCTCTAAATCCATATTAAGGCTCTTATCTAGGGCCTCATCCAAAGCCTGTTAAAGCTAGTGCAAAGACTCCCATTTACTTCAGTGGACTTGGGTAGAATGCTAAGTGGCTTTAATTTCAGAATAGATGTTAACAAAGAGCATCTGTCTCAATTATACATCTTCTCTGGATCCAGCCCTACTCCTATTTAAGTTAACCATAGTTTTTCTATTGACTTCATTTAAGTCAAAGGATTCAGTTCTATGAGGGAAAACTAGCTATTGTCATCCTTTCTAGTTTCATAAAGCATGTATTACCATTATATTTCCACTATCACTGTTAGTGCAACTGCCCTCAGGCAGATTTGCACCTGGGACCTCTGGAGTTTAGTGTAGGAGTCTCTACAGCTTGAGCTCCCCTTCTAACAGGCCTGTCTGTTGCCCTGTTTCTCTGTGGCCTGCAGACTGTCTCGGAGAACCAGGCTCCAGGGGCTTCCTCCCTCCAGCAGTCACTCTGACCTGTAGACTCCAGGTTTTAAGCAGGGGGCCTCCTTACTGCTGTTCTGGCAGGCAAGATGGCAGAGCCCAAGCCTGCTGGCCATTCTCTTGGTGCTGCAACTGCCTCTAGTGGCCACTTTCAGTATCATGGCTCTCCCCTCACTTTTGCATTCCTCCTCTTTCTGCTCCCTCTCTTTCCGTGTTCTGGGAAATAGTCATATTCCCATCACTGCCCATTTTCGAGGCCTAACCAAACCCTGACCTTGGTTTAAGTTAGGGTAAGAAGAAGCTGCATACAAAATTTGGTGGTCCTAGCTTTTACAAGCTTCAGAGGAGTAGCTGAGTTAGCCTGTAACTGGAAAAACTTCTAAAACAACGAATAGTCTAGCAGCACCTTAAAGACTAACAAAACATGTAGATTGTATCATGAGCTTTCGAGGGCACAATCCACTTCTTCAGATGACAAAGTGGGTTGTGCCCACGACACCTCATGATACTATCTGTGATGGGGTGACACAACCCCGCACTGACGTGAAACGCCATGAGCCCAGAGAGGAGAGACGGCCCGGTGGGGACTACTGCTAGGAAGTAGCTGGGGCAGGTACTCCAGCTCTGGCCGTGGAACCGGCCAGGGTCAAGCAGAATGCCAGCGCAGGTGCAGAAGAGGCGAGATGCGCCAGGGCAATGGGCACAGGTTGATGACGTCACCCATTGGCTTAGCAGGGACGTCATAAGTGCACTGGGCTCGCCATGGAGGGTGAGAAAAAGGCCCTGGGTCTTGCCGGGGGAAAGGGAGGAGGAAAGTCTGAGATTCGTCAGTGGGGTGGACAGGCAAGAATTCACCAGGAAGGGCGTGACCTTCACTTTTGGGGTGAAAAAGGGCATCCCTCACCCTAACAAAGGGAAGAGAAAGGACCTGGACGCAGAGGTAGGAAGTGGCCCAGGGCGGGGTCGTGGAGCCCGTGGGCTTATGTGTTTAGGGGAAACTCCCCAGTCAGCCAGGCCAGGGAGGAGTCATCCCTGACTTAGAGCCCTGGGCCAGGACCTGGGAGATTGGGTGGGCCCGGGTCCCCCTACCCCACCGTCTGCTGTCGGGTGTTGTTCAAGGGGAAGCTGTAATGCGGGCGAAATTGATTGTTTTTCAGTGCGGACGGTGCCGCAAGTATAAAAAGGATGATAATGGTGATGGGGTGACCACATTAAAGGGGTTACTAACACAGACTCCAAAGTGGTCCATGTACACTATCTACATGTTTTGCTAGCTTTTACAGTTTAGGCAGAGTTTTTGAACAAACTGATGAACAGACAGATGCACTCTAAAATAAATAAATAAATAGAGATAGATAGATAGATTATGCATTCATATTTTTACCTGTCTGGATTTAGACTGTAGATTGAACATTACTTAGTATCAGTTACCTTTTCTGCATGAGTTATACAGGTTGAAACTCCCTAATCTGGACTTCCCTTGTCTGTCAACACCCATCCATGCAAGCACTCACAGGGATAAGCTGCGTGCTAGGGCCAGGAGCATTGCCAAGCTAGAGGGCTGAGAAGGAGTCCTGGGGACAGCAGAGTCACCGGAAGGAATGCAGAGCCCCCAGTCTCTGTTGGAGAGGGAGAGTGGAGCTCTCTGTCACTGTGTGGAGGGCAACAGCACACTGCTGGAGGGGAGCACAGAGCCCCCCATGCCTTGGTGGAGGTGCTGGGGAGGGGAGCACAGAGCAGCCAGGAAGAGCACGGAGCCCCCCCAAGTGGCAGCAGAGCCACTCAGTGGAGTATGGAGCCCTCCAGGCAGCAGC